>NC_057810.1:443156347-443270992 GCF_018294505.1 Triticum aestivum | reverse complement strand
CTCTGGATGAACAAGACCCTGTGGTGTGGAGGGCTGGATGAACAGTAGATGGTGGATGGGTGGCCATGGAGGGGTGGTTGAACAGGACCCCGTGGTGTGGAGGGCTGAATGAACAGTAGACGGTGGAGGGCTGGATGAACAGTAGACGGTGGAGGGGTGGTTGAACAGTAGCCAGTGGAGTAGCGTGCGGTGGAGGCTGGATGAACAGGAGCTCGTGGAGGCTGGAGGAGGTCGACGGTAGCCCGTGGAGGCTGGAGGACGTCGACGGTGGAGATGAACAGTATCCCGTGGAGTCCCGTTTTGCGGTACGCCACACCCCTCCTGATGAACAAGACCCACGTTTCGACCGTAGCGCTCCAACACAAGTCCGTTTCGTTTGTTTTGTGGTACGCCACACCCCTCCCGATCAACAGGACCCCCGTTTCGACCGTAGGAGGTCCATTTTGTCCGTTTTGCGGTACGCCACACCCCTCCCGATCAACAGGACCCCCATTTCGACCGTAGGAGGTCCGTTTCCTCCGTTTTGCGGTACGCCATACCCCTCCCGATGAACAGGATCCCGTTTTGAACGTGGCCGGTCGAACACAAGGCCGTTTCCTCCGTTGTGTGGTACGCCAGGCCTCGTTTCCATCTCCTGTTTCGTCCAACCCTCCCGATGAACACGACCATGCATTCCGTTCCGACCCTGCCGGTTGGCTCCCCATGAACACGACGACGACACTGTTTCTCCGTTCCGACCCAGCCATGTACGTATGCGTGAGTAGGCATTCGAGACCCTGCCCGTATGTACGTACGTGGCCATATTTTCTTTTGTTGCACCCTCGTCGCTGTACGTACGTGTACATGCTACGTGCGCGCCTCTACTACGACATGTGTGCGCCTCTACATCTACGACACATGCGCGCCTCTACATCGACCAGTATGTATGTACACGTTCGCGACCAGAATGACAACACTACGTACGCTTCGACCAGGTGGGTCCCGACTGTCAGGCACTTCCTTCCGTGCGAAGATGTAGCTGGTGGGTCCCAGCAGTCAGGGGGCGAATCGTTTTTTTTGCCCGGATGCACTTCGTTGTGTGCGAAGATGTAGCTGGTGGGTCCCAGTAGTCAGGGGGCGAATCATTTTTTTCGCGAAATATGCTGGCCCGTCCGGTGGGTCCCTGCTGTCAGGTGGGGGAATCATTATTTTGCGCGTAATAAGGAGGCACATCCTTGCTGCGGCCATGGACCCAGCTGTCAGCCTCTCCACGTACAGTCCACATCCGATGGAAGTCGTTCCTTGACCACGTTGACAACGAGCACCATGGTGGTGGATGACGGCGAGGCCTAGGAAGGGGATGACTCGGAGACGGGGAAGACACAGCAGTGGATGCCCACGCGAAGAGGAGTACAAGGATTCACTGGTTCGGCTGCGGTGTGAGGCTGCTGTCGACGCAGAATAACAGGGGGTCTGGTGAGTAGAGGGATGGCCTGGACAGCGGTGGGAGTAGTAGGGGGCGGTGAGGCCTCCGCGGCATCACAACCGGCCATGGGAGGCAGGAGCACGCGACACGACCGGCGCTGGTTTGGGCGGCTGGAGCAAGAAGACTAGAGGTTGAAGAAGAACTATGGCCGTTAGATGAACATCATACGGTAACAGGAGCTAGAATCATTCATATTGACTAAGTTGACAAAGCCCTCCGTCCCAGTCAACTTGGTAGGCCCACAAGTCAGCCTCCCACTATAGTGGGTTCTAGCTGGCAGGGGGAGTATTCATTTTTTGTGCGTAATAAGGAGGCACTTCCTTGCATGCGAAGATAGCTGGTGGGTCTGACATGTTAGCTGGGGGCACGTTTTTTTCACGAAATACAGAGGCCCTTCCGGTGGGTCCCAGATGTCAGGTGGAGGAATAATTATTTTGCGCGTAATAAGGAGGCACTTCCTTGCTGCGGCCGTGGACCCAGTTGTCAGCCTCTCCACGTACAGTCCACGTCCGATGGAAGCTGTTCCTTGACCACGTTGACCATGCCGCGCCGAGAGCACCAGGGCAGTGGACGATGGCGAGGCGTAGGAAGGGGACGACGCGGAGCTGGGGAAGACGCGTCAGTTGTTTCCCACGCGGAGGGGAGTACGACTGTACGAGGGTTTACTGGTTCGTCTGCCCTCGTCGGAGAATAGCAGCAGGTGTGGCCGTGTGGGTGAGTAGAGGGATGGCTAGGCTAGAGATGGGAGTACGGTGGGGCGGTGAGGCCTACGCGGTAGCACAGACGGCCGCGGGGAGGAGGGAGCAGGCAGTCCCGCCGGCGCTTGTTTGAGCAGCTGGAGTAGGAAGAGCAGAGATTGAAGAAGCACGATGGCCGTTGGATGGACATCGTACGGTCACTAGAGCTAGAATCGTTCATATTGACTAAGTTGACAAAGCCCTCTGTCCCCGTCAACTTAGTAGGCCCACAAGTCAGCCTCCCACCATGGTGGGTCTCAGCTAGCAGGGGGAGTATTCATTTTTCTGTGTGTAATAAGGAGGCACTTCTGGTGGGTCCGAGCTGACAGCTGGGGGAACATTTTTTTTGTGAAATACGGCGGTCTGTCCGGTGGGTCCCAGCAGTCAGGGGCAAACGTTTTTTTCGCGAAATACGGTGGCCCGTCCGGTGGGTCACAGCAGTCAGGGGGGAAATGTTTTTTCCATGAAATACTGGGGGCCCGTCCGGTGGGTCCCTGCTGTCAGGTGGAGGAATAATTATTTTGCGCGTGATAAGGAGGCACTTCCTTGCGGCTGTCGTGGACCCAGCTGTCAGCCTCTCCACGTACAGTACTCTTCCAATGGAAGTCGGTCGTTGACCACATTGACCACGCCGCGCCGAGAGCACCAGGGCGGTGGACGACGGTGAGGCCTAGGAAGGGGATGACGCGGAGCCGGGGAAGACGCGGCAGTGGATGCCCACGCGGAGAGGAGGACGAGGGTTCACTGGTTCGGCTGCGGTGTGAGGCTGCCGTCGCCGCAGAATAATAGGGGGAGTGGGTGAGTGGAGGGATGGTCTGGCCAGCGGTGGGAGTAGTATGGGGACGGTGAGGCCTCCGTGGCAGCACAACCGACCACGGGAGGCAGGAGCATGCGGCACGACCGGCGCTGCTTTGGGCGGCTGGGGCAAGAAGACCAGAGGGTGAAGAAGCACTATGGCCGTTGGATGGACATCGTTGACCACGCCGTGCCGAGAGCACCAGGGCGGTGGACGACGACGAGGCCTATGAAGGGAATGACACGGAGCCGGCAAAGACACGGCAGTGGCTGCCCACGCGGTGGAGAGTATGAGGGCTGACTAGTTCGGCCGCCGTTGCCTGAAAATAACAGGAGGTGTGGTGAGTAGAGGGATAGACAGTCCAGGGATGCGAGTATGATGGGGCCGTGAGGCCTGCCCGGCAGCACTGCCGACCACAGGAGGCGGGAGCAGGCGGTTCTGACGACGCTGGTTTGGGCGGCTGGGGCAGGAAGATCAGAGACTTAAGAAGCACGATTGCCGTTAGATTGACATCTAATGGTCTCACGCTGGTAGAGTCGATTGTTGACTAAGTTTCTTTTTTAAGAAACCTTGTGTACGCATGAACTTAGTAGGCCCACAAGTCAGCCTCCAAATCTGCGGCAGACAACATAAAGTCCATTTGCTATTTTTTATAATTTGCAGCCCATTTGCTATTTTTTATAATTTGCAGCCCATTTGCTAATTCTTAAGTAATTTATTACAGCCCATTTTCTGCCCAGGACCACGGTCAAAAAGTTCAACCTTATTTTGCATATTTCGGTGGAGTCCAAACTGTTGTAATCCCGAAATGATAAACATTTTTTAAGAACTTATTGATTTGCCAAAAAATCGTTTTGTTTTTGTAAGCAAATAAGATGTGGGACAATTGAGTTGGTTTAAGGGAAAACCAGTGGTAAAAAAATCAGCGCTGGGTGGGGAAAAACAACAAAAATAAGGATGTAAATATGAAAAGGGAATTTTATGTGTTTTCAATATAATGATACGTGTATATGAACTAGTAAAACTATAGGTAGAGATTAGAAAACGGATGTAGGACATGCGTTTCAAGAGGAAAATAGAACTGGGCTGTGTGTTTGATTCAGTTAAAAAAACTGCCTGCGGATGTTGTAAGACAAAATATAACTAACGCTGGCGGGCCAGAGGCCAGTAGATACCTGCTGGATCTTTGTGCCCCGTTGTCGTCATGGGCTGGGCCTATTAAAAACAAAACCAACCCTAGTCAGTCCACAGCCCAGTTGAAACTTGCTCGACCTGAAAAAACAATATACGTGCTCAATAAACGAGAGAATTCTGCAAGCACAGACTGATAACTGGGATGCAACACGTATACTATTTTTTTATCGTGATAATAAGTGCATGCACTTGTTTCGAAAAAACTGCAGAACTGGGAATTCGAACGGCAGGTGCTTATGCTACCCATCAAATAAAAATCAGGTGCCTGAGAATTCGTTTCGAAACAAATGATTCAGCTTTATATCCACGTCGACCATTGGCATGATGGTTGGAAGCAAATGCAAGTTCATACCAAAAGATCGTTAACAACAATACGAACTTGCGGACGACAAGGTAGTACAACTACCAATACCAAACTATTCCTGGCCCTAGTGTTCGTCTAGTAGAAAATCTTGCAAAGGACCAGCTCCTGCTCCTTCTCTTGATCCAGGTCCTCGAGGTGGTACTGGTGCATCACCCAAATGGTCCTCTACTGGTCAAAGTTCTTGTTGGTGTGCAGTACCAGAACCTTTTTTGCTGCCCGTCTGCCAGCCGTTGACCATCACAGGCATGGTATTGCCGGTCTTGTGCCACATCGCGTGCATGCCGCACTCCGACTGTATCTTGCAACGCATCCACGTGCCCCTTTTGAACGCCCTGGAATTGCTCTGGAAGAAATTCTTCCTTAGGCCACTCAGTGTGATACCTGCAGTATTGTGGAATACAGGTTTTAGTGTACCTAGTTGGCATTTTCATAACATCTTTGGCATGTTGCAGTCACTTGTTTCACTTTTTATTAACTGTCAAATTGTAATTGTTTCACCAAGTCTACGTCCAAAAAGAAAAATAGAGCTATAAACAAAGGAATATGTTTGTGCAAGTAGACGGCCGGTCGGTGTCTTACCTGGAAGTTTCTCAGGTTGGGTGTAGCATATGTCGTCTCGCTGTCGATGGTGGGTATGAACAAATCGATGAGAGACTGAAATCTCGCGCTGTCAACACTCACTTTGGCCTCAAGGTGCTCGATCAACTCATGATCCGTGGGATCAAACTTGACGCCAGCCGGCAGCACCGGCCAATCCTTCTTCGACTTGCATCGGTAATTCCAGTTATATGGTACTCAATGTATGATCAATCGACTGTTTTAAGTGAATGATGAAATATTTCAACAGATAAGTGCTACTCCAAATCTGAAGTCCGGAATACCCGAACACGCCACCGGGATTCTTGTGTCACCTCACGCGCAGTGCATTGTCACGTCTATTCAATGTGTGGACATGATGAATAATTTGACCGACATATACTAGTACTGCTACTTTACTACTTACTAGTCATATTTAGTGTCACAATTTATACATAGGTTTAACTAACAAGTACGCACTTGAAGCCTAACTGATATATATGTATATATATGGCTTCTGCACAGCATCTCCATCATCATTATCAGTACATCCTACGTAGGTGAGTTAGGATGCACTTGATCCGAGGAAGGTATCTATCCTTCAAACCAGAGGAGTGCTTCGAACTAACAACAGTACATAATATCCAACAAAAGAGGGTCGTGCTACAACAGCAAAATACAAGGCTTAGTCTGGATATCAGCACGAATCAAGTTGTGCATATTTGCTGTTGGCATGAACCACATCGCCGCATGTCGGGTTTGCAAAAGCCTTCCATCGCATGGAAGCTTGATGCCTTTCACACACTGAAGATTACCTGGCAACAAGCTGTGTCGACGAATCTCTTGATATGGTGATTCATGAAACCCATGGTATGATGTGTAAACACAGCCCCCCCCCCCTCGCGAATGGAAGTTGCATAACACAGTAATCATCGCCGGTGATATGATCGATGATTGGTTGGATGATCCGATAATTGAGCCCAGGAACAAGGAGTGGTTGCCGAGGCTGTAAACCCGCCTCCAGTTGAATACGCCTGGCCCAACGGAGCTGGGATCTTTCTCAAACACGAAGCAGCCATAGCCATCAATGTCACGAATGCCACATGCATTGTACTGCATGTGGTTTGATGTAATGGTTTGGTCAATTTGGTACGTGCGAATGAGCATCAAATGACCATCGTTAGCTGAACGAGCGATAAACCAGCACCCATCGGCTGGTATGATTCTAGGTCCTGGAATCATGAAGGCCAGCGCATTTGCGTCTGTTGCAACAATTCAAATTGGAGACCAAAAGGACAAAAAATAAACAATCATGTTCAGAGTATGTGTGGAATTAAGATTATTATAACAGTGACACATATCATAGACAGAGAATTGCAATGTTGTGGTCATAATCATACCCCAAGTTAAAAAAATAAGCCGATGGCTTTCATATTCTAGCAACATGTCATGGTTCAAACATCATGTAACAATGAGAGGAAAACAGCTATGACAGCGCCTACTCATATTCTACCGTAGCACTTACTACTACTACTCTCATATCAACTCTAAGCAATAACATGCGTTGTTATAAAAATCTTGTAAACAAGAGTAACATATAGCAATCATGATGTTATGCTCATAATATGTATTCTAACAATCATTAGATGCCAATTGTTCTCATATCAACTCTAACAATAACATGTGTGGTCATAAAAATCTAGGAAATGAGAGGAACATATAGCAATGATGTGGTTATAGACATGCTATGCATTCTAAATTTGTAACAAATGAACAGGCAGCCATATTCATAAGGTAAAGATGAGATGAGATAGAACAATTACACGATGATAGATTTCACTAGTATAGGCAGCCAATCTGTGCGTCGACCGCGTAAATGATGCCATCGTGCACTATAGCATCAGACGGGAATGTTGCCTCAACAGGATTGATGATGAGCCATAACCATGTATGGTGACCGGATTCTAGATAGACTAATCCCATGTTGAACAAGGCAATGAGCTTGTAATCCATGTAGTCTTCTGATGGTGTGGGAACTTCGCAGATTACAACTTTCTGCAAACAAAGGTCGAGCCAAAAGCTTGACGCGTCTTGTGCGTAGTAGGCAGGAGTGTCCGGTGGGCCGCGAGGCTCGATGTCGGCAGTATCCAACGATGGAAGGATGATCTCTCGCTGGGTGTAGATATCCACGAGACGCCACGGATTACCGGTGTGGTGGATGAGGACGATCTAGTTGGCCTTCATGCCCGCCCAGTAGTGGCCGTGCATGAAGGACATGTGGACTGGTAGTGGTAGAATGTCGAGGGGCACCACGGCAACCTCCGTAGGATCATCAAGTTGGTGTCTGGGCCACCTGCGAGGATCCGACATCAGCAAGCAGGGTGTCTTGAAAAGAGCCGGCCGGTTGCAGACGAGTAGACGGTACAAAGACACCGAGCATGCGGCCAGACGGACGGTGCTGAGTAGGTCCATACGACTACAGATCTGCTCCAAGAGAACATCGGGGAGGGAATTCTAATCGCGGCTCTACGTGTCAGTCGGTTCTAACATTGGGGTTTTCGGTGCCTGCGAGCCAGCGGGGAAGTGGATTCGGGCAGGCGAGCGAAGAAGCTTCTCCTCGTGTGGCCGAGCAGTGAGCGCGGCGATATGGTACGCGCGAGCTACGAAGGAAGATGGCGCGGGCGGGCGAGCAGTGAGCGGGGGTAAATGATGTGCGGCCGACGATGGGGAAGAGAGGAGGAAGAAGAGTGGAAGACGGGGAAGAAAGTGCATTAAATCTCAATTCTACTAGTACTACTACCAGGATATAGGCACCGTCCTCCAGAGTGTAAATAGTTATACCAATGACATGTGGGTCTACAACAAGAGGGCCCATATGTCAGTTAATGGAGGACAGAGGTGCGTACGCGTATTTGCGGAAGCGTGCTCTACTGGCAAACATGATGGCAGTACTGGGTAAGGCTGATTTAGTAACACCAACACGCTGGTTCAGCTTATTAATTACGTGTCCCATCTGCTGTAGCGTGTATTGTCACTTCACTGTGAAGACTAGTTGAATAGTTCTCTCTGACCGAGATGGGGAATGATGGATCACGAGGACTTCCTTTCTACAGTATCCCTATGCCTCTACGCTCACTTCACTCATTTTCCTCCGTACCTAGTCACTTGTTGAAATCTGTAGAAAGACAAATACTCCATATTTGGGAATAGAGGGGGGCTTTTACTCCGTACTATTTGGGAACAGAGGGAGTATCACCATATGGAGGGAACAGAGGAAGCTTGAAACATGAACATGTCAATGGGAGGGAGTAAGCCCCATGCATGCATGCATGCATGCATGCAACATGCAACACTCACACGTACTCCACATGGACGCACGCAACACTCACGCACCCATGCGGCACACATCACACGATGCAACACACACGCTCACGCTCAAGTGCTCAACCTACTCCCTACGTCCGTGAAAGACTGTACATTTAGAGATTTACACATTGACTAGGGTATACTTAACGCCCAAAAGTAGCAGACTTATGTGTGCATGCGACCATTGAGATAAGAAGATTAAATGAAGGCCGTTGCATGCTGTAATTAAGGATAGACATGTAGCCTATACCTACAACATAAGTTGGTGCATTAGTCAATCAATATCGATTTAGATTAAAGGCTAACTGCATTGGAAGTGTAGATGTATAATATGTACTACTACACTCTTTGTTTTATAGCCGATGTACACTCTTTGTTGGAAGACCGAGGGAGGACACGTGCATGCACTCACATACACAACCAGGGCGGTTTGGGCGCAAGGTTGGACCCGTGTCGCGCCTGCGTAAAGTTTTGTTTAACTGATTTCTTTGCTCTGCCAACTGACAGGTGGGACCCAGAAACTAGGTGACAATTTAACCAGTCAACAAAGTGCCACGTCGACTATGTGGCCGGTCAGTAGGGTGCAATATGGTGCTCTACGATGAGCTAGTGATCGTATAATCGACGCAAAACTATATATAGTGACCGTAAAGAGCGTATTGTTACATACGTTGACCGCCAGTGTATTTTTCTCGTTTCAAATTAAGCCATATTAATCGGAAAGGACGCGGTATGGACTACTACTAGTACCAGTACTGCTTTGATGTGTCCTGTCAACTCGCCGAACGAGGAGAAGCTTGCTTACTACGCCTCTCCCTTGCCCACGCGCGCGGTGGTTCACAGGACGAGGAGAGGGTTTTGACTACAGCGCCCTCTCCCTCTTCCTCTCCCTCGCCCTCGCCCTCGCCCTCGCGGTGGACGTGCAGCAGTTCAATCGCTGTCAGATTGCCAGAAGCATATTGTACTGTAGTATCATCATTGTTGGACCTTCCGAAGAGGCGAAGAGGCAAGTGCAAGGTTCACACGAGTACAAACTGTTGAACCTCCCGAAGAGGCAAAGAGCCAAGCGCAAGGTTTTATAGGAGTTGTCGTCCTAGTAGGAGTGTACTACAACTATAGCGAACGATGCTACTGTATGATGCCGCCACGTCACGTATATCCAAAGTTGTGCCACCTTTTTTTCTCAAAGAGCGTGTTGGAGCCCATGCAACAACCACACAAGTTGCACATACACATAATACATTTACTAGAAATAAATTCTAAAGGACAAATGCCAGTATGCCACACAAGTTCATCTTCAATTCATGTGATAAATTTGTGCATGACTAGTCTACATATATTCACATCACTACCGTTCACAATTACTGTACTCCACTTACACATTATAGATGGGCTACATGCATGTCCTCCTCCAGGTTCCAGTCCCAGGTGTTCTGCATGGATGGCACGATCCATAGCGGTGGGCAACGGGAATCATTGTCGCAGCTTTCTAGTCCGGTTCCACACGATGGAGACTCATCCAAGCTGAAGCGGCATAAATCAGGGATAGCGTGTCCCAACATGTTGTTCATCCGGCGGTGCGCATTGAAGACACAATCATGCTTCATGAACGGCAGGCTTTCCGTGTCGTGCACGGAAGGTGGCATCCGCTTCACAATGGGGTAGCTGTCCCCGATGAAAAGTGAGTACTCTCCAAGAGTGTTCCTCGGCACCCACGTAGCATCACAGGGGTCGAACTCGGTGCCGTTCATCTGGTACACGCGGCATCCTAGATCTGGACACATGGTGACGTACATAGTCAAGGTCCATGCATAATAATGTTGTGCTCAAATATGGCGGTCAGTAATACTGTGCAGCAAATAGTACTACTCCGGTATAGAGGAAGTAAAATAACCGGCTTATTATATATAGCCACTCTTGGCTACATGGATGAGATAATAAGACATGGAAAAACAAAAATGGTGGCAGCTACTGGGTTCAAGTCTTCAAGGGCCCAGCTAGCTATACGCGTCATCCAAGGTAAAAAGTACTCCTACTAGTAGTACTAAGTATACTACTAGTACAACAATGAAAGAGAAGGCGAGAGGGTTAAAAATGGAATACCTGGGTAGATGGTGACGGTCCGATCGTGGTAGATTGTGTGACCATGTTGCATATCAGTGGTACCATGGGTAATGACTGCTAAGATAGTTGATCCCAATATGCCAAAGTCAGCTACAAGGTTCCAGGTTAGACTGAATCGCGGATGCAAATGCACATCTAGGATCGGCGATCTTATTTTGATCAGGGATGACCGGTCCCTGCAAAATAATGGAGTACCGTTAGGGATGCAAATGATGGTTTGTGCATTCCGTTTGTAATCTCCCATATCGTAGGATGGCAACCAGATGAAACAAGTCCCCTAGCTTGTCACCGCGAAGATGCGGCCTAGATGGCGCACGGCGTCTTCGAACATGAAGGGGCACAAATCTGCCGCCGCCAACATGCGCCAACCTCTGCCGTTACTGCGTCTTGCATTGATGGCAATCCTTATGTCGAACACCGCGATGAGATAGTAATCGTCGTAGCCGCGTCGCTTTGTCAGCGAGTCCGCAATTGCTATCTTCTTCAATCTCATGTAGGCATCATCATACGTATTCAAGCCCAGCCAGTCCGGAAGGCCGATCCCAATGGTGGAGAAGGGGTCTACCAGAACGGCCGCACTGTTGTGGATGTTGTGCAAAATGATGGTGGTATCCAGCCGGAGGTATGCAAGCCAATCTTCGTTGGCACCGACCCAGACCTATATATAAGACGGTGGGCAGCGGAGAAATTACGGGATGGAAATGGAATAACTAAGTACTACATGATCAAACTCCATTACTGACCTGCTCATCGGACAAAATCCGACTACCTCTCAACATTGGCAACTCTAGCGGAGTCAACGTGCAACCATGGCCAGGGAGCGGCGGACCATTCGAAGGATTGTCCCATAGAAGAACCTTCTCCTCGAGGACACATGGAAGACCAACAAGCATGGCCTTTTCCCAAACCTGTTTAAGCAGCATCTTGAAAAAGTTGGTGCAGGAAGCACCGAGTCTTGCGGCGGTGAGGACGTCGGAGCGGCGTGCGATTTCTCCCAGAGGATCATCGTCCAAGGTCTCCCAGCCCCGACGAGGAGGAGAACCTCCTGGCGAATCCATGGGACAGCAACGAACTGCCTTCTCTTTGGGGGGGGGAGGGGAACTGGCGAGGAGGAGATAAGAGCGAAGTAACTGCAGGGCCTCATCCCTTCCAACTGTAGATCGTTCCTCAGCGAAGGGCTGAGGCTATTATTTACTACTAGTACTAGCATTATGGAACGTTATGGGATTGCATTATACTGTAAATAATAGCACTAGTAAGAAATTATTGGCACTAGGTAGTAGTTTTTGGCGTGGATTAAGAAATTTTGGGTATGTTTTTGCCATTTCTTGTACACGCCAACTAGTGTCAAAAAAGGTCTTACATTATGTGACGGAGGAGTACGTACTTGCATTGTAGCAGTACCAGTACTACTTTTCTCAACTACGAGTATTAGTGCGATGTACTGTACTTCTAGTCTAGTCTAGTATATTGCACCAGTTTTGAACTCTTGAATCTCAGGGCCAAGGAGCTACAGTTGGAAGTGGAGGGTACTACTGTTCTCTAGAACCATCGATGTACAATCAATGCAAGGGAAGTACACCTGCGTAGTGGCCTAGTGGGTACTCTCAGTGCTATATTTAGCCGCTCCTCTCACATAGGAGTAGCTGGCCTACTCAGCCGCTCCTATGACGCACACACTAGCAGCCTGTTTATCAGCGACGGTTACTGCGGTCTGCGGGGGCAGAACATTTGAGTTATTTGATACAGCGAGACTAGGCTTTTCGCTTCCATTTGTGGAGGTGTAATGGATCTCGTCGAACTTTGTTAGTAGTTCCTTCTTTATGAATGAGATGAAGCAAAGCTTTTGCCTCTGTTTCCAAAAAAACACGTCAAGAGGAATATCTTTTATAGTAGAGCCGATAATGGAGTGAAGTCCATGCGTGCAACGCCACAAGCTACAGAGTAGTAGTACAGCACTTTACATACAGAGCCATATTGCACAGTTCCCAAAGCCCCGCCAGGCTTTTCCGGCTCCTCGGGCTTAATTGGGAGGCGCTAGTTTAAATATGCTACTAGCTGATGAGGAAGCTGCAAGCGAGGTGTGGCTAGGGCGAGCACGCGAGCCATGGGATGCTGGGAAGGAAAACCCGTTCACGTGGATAGGCTGTCCAGTGCACCCAGATTGTGGGCCGCACGTCCGTTTAACTTCAAAACTCAAACTACCCGTGTAAAATATTGGCTCGCAGCGAAGTGTAGTAGTACTATTTTTTAAAAAATGGCCGCCGTGCATTCGGCCGGGATCGAACCCACAAAACGAGGTATACACTCCCATGACCACTAGTAGTACTCGTTGGAGTACAACGCAACCTAGAATCGCCTTTTGTCGCTAGTAGTACATACATTGTTCCTTACAAGAAACCCCTAATAATGCAAGAAACCACTAAAATGCCAAGAAACTACTACCACTTGCATACGTGGCAGACTTAAAGATAAGACTACCTTATCAACCATTGTACATGCTATTACCAACCAAAATCCTCGAGTGACCTCCTACCTCCGGCCCATCCACCTAGTCATCCTCGGCCATGGGACGCAGCTACCGCCGCCGGCAGAAGGCGAGGTCAAAACCGCCGCCGGTGCGGAGCCCATGTTGCGGCAGCCCGGATGCCAGCCCCGTCCGGCGCTCGCGGCCACTAGCTAGCCAAGATAGCTCCGTCCAGCTGCTTTTCTGCAAGGTTTGCTAGCTAGATTGGCACGGCAGTGCGGCGGCTTGCTCGCGCGCGCCGCGCTCAGGCCAGCCATCTGGCTCGAGCGAAAGCCAGCGCGGTGCCTTGCTCGCTCGTGAGTCACGCTCGGGCCAGCCTGCCAACCCATGCGGAGGCCAGCACGGCGTCCGGCCCGTCCGATGGAGCGGCGGCCAACTCGGTCATCACCGGCGCCACCGACGAACACGCATCAGTACTGTTTGAAGTAATGTTCAGGAAAAATAATGATTTGAGGGGGAATAACAGGATAGAAGGTCAGATGTGGGTCCCTCATGTCAACGGTCAAACAAAATGTGTTGGTTTAAGCTGCCTCGTCAGCACGGACGTGTGGGCCAACCCAGTCATAAATGGGTTTAAATGAACCTAATTGGTAGGAGTACTAGGTAGTAGTTTTTGGTGTGGATTAAGAAATTTTGGGTATGTTTTTGCTATTTTTTGTACAATAGATTCTTCCTAGGGCTGGTTGAAAGTGGTAGTTTTTTGTTAAATACTCTACATATTGTAAGTAGGAGTGAAAGTTAAGCTTTGGAAGCCAATAAGCAAGGCTAGTTACATAGTGCATATGTGTACATGATTGAAAGTAAATATCAACCATGAGTGACTAATATCTTGATGGAAAACTCGAAACTATGGAATACTAGAAAAAAAAATACATGGTTGGAAATACTAGTAATGTTCATGTCCGTTGCAACGAATCATAATTAGAATAATACTTATTCACAAACTTGGTACAAAACACCCTAATTTTGATATACATATGTCACTAGAGATATATTATGTTTCAATTATAATATATTCCTTGGGCTGTTTTGCTGAGGTCAGGGAGGGATGTGGTTGGTTTTAAGATATTAATTATGGGTTTTTTTGCAAATTGGTAGACAAGTGGGATGTTGGTGAGAAAAGGCAACAACTTACCACACAATCGTTAGATGTAGATCTAATGGTCAGAAACGACGGATGGCAGACACACCAGCATCACCAACTTAGTCTTGTGTAGGAGTACTAGCAAGATTCGTGCATTAACAGAACATCAAGATGCATTTTTTTTATAAAAACACTTGTTGTGATTGACCCTTGCGGGAGTAATCCCATGTGTAAAAACTAATCATATCTCGAGAAATATGATATAAGGTGAAGAGGAGTTGGGTGTGGTGGTGGTTGGTGGTCGGACTGAGTAGAGGCATGGGGATTGACGACGCCGGCAGCGGCCACCAGGACAGTTTGTTCCAGAGGCTTCCTTTCTTAATTGCTCAACAATGAGGTTGGTTGGAGATAAGGATGAATGAGGGAAGGCCTTGTCTGCAAATGTGGAGAGGGGTGGGGGTATCTTTTAGTTTAATTTCCATCCGTCAGATATAGATCAGACAGTCTATATTGGAAGATGGCACACGTACCATCATCACCAACTCGGTTTTTTATAAAAGAAGAAATATAAGTATGGAGATACAAACGTATTATTGATACTTGCTTCCGTAAACTAGCATCTACATTCTATTCAACGCCTCGGCATGTGGGGCCTTAGCACAATGACTTCTCGACTGTGTAAAACAAAGATTTTCCCGTCGCCGACAAGGAGGGGGTGACGGCGGCGCGCTTTTTGGCTTGCTCGAGTCCTAGTAGTCATACTAGGTGGTCTAAGCATGTGTAGATTTATTCTTTTTCACATCTCATGTTCGCCGTACTGCCACGACTGTTGATGAGTAGACGACAAACCCTTGTTGAGCATGTTTGTGAGCGAGATAGAGAGACAGTGTGCATGTGCGATATGTTAGAGACTGATGCAATGATAACAGATTCTTTGTGTCTATGTGTGTGGAGGATAGAGAGACATGTACATGGGGCTTTGTGTTGTGTAACATGGAGACACATATACATAATTAGAGAGTGAGTGTGTGAGATACACATGCGGACATGGGATGAGGATCCAGATAAATGGGTGTTTGTGCGTGTCTGTGTGTGTTTGTGCACGCGTTTGTGTGTGACAGGGAGAGAGTGTATGTGGAGTAGAGAGACCACTGATGATGTAAATCTAGTATAAGGGAAGGGGGAATGGTGTGACATGTGTAGTAGCGAGATAGCACGGGTGCGGGCGGGGAAAGCAGACTACTTGGAAGAGACATCGAGTGTGTGTGTGGGAGAGGGGTGTGAGAGCGAGAGAAAGGGAGAGCTAGCGACGGAGAGAGAGAGAGAGAGAGAGAGAGGAAGAGAGGGGGCGAGAGGGGTCATTTGTGTCCATAAATGGCGTATAGATAGGGAGACAATGTTGATGTTGTCTGAAATTGGCCTATGAACCAAGACGCAAGGGAAGCGAGTCATCGTGTGTGTGATAGGGACTTCATGAGAGATCTAGAATAGATGGTGTAGAGAACAATGTGCGAAATCGAGAATGATTATACATTAGGGAGCTATGCAAAGAGTCACGACATATATGTATAGAGGGAAGGAGCTGGAGCGGGTCCGCATGTGGGAGATATAGAAAGAGGAGAGTGGTGCACAAGGATACAAAGTGTGCTTGTTTGCAGTGGGGGTGGTGTGTGAGGTGAGTGCGCGAGAATCACATAACTAGGGAGATAGACGTTTGGGGGCGACGTTTTGTGTGTATGAGAAATATACACTCTACATAGTGCGTGTGCTTGGGTAAGAGAGATAGCGAGAGACCTAGAGAGTGAGGAAGAGATGTGTGCATGCCCGGGAGACAAAGTGATAGAGACCTATGTTGGGGTCCGGAATTTACAAGAGAGAGGGGTGTTAATGTGCTCGTGTGTTGGTGTCTGGGGGAGAGAACGACTTCTCTATGTGTGTGTGTGTGTGTGTGTGGTGGGGGGGGGTTGACTTCAGATAAAGAGTGAGGTGTCTATATTTGAGGGACTTTAGCGTAATTGAGATATTGTGCACTCATGGTTGATCAATTTGTTTCACAGTTTGTACTATGAGATAACGATACTTTTGAACATGCGTGATATACCTTGATGTACTAGAATTACAAACCTAAGATTGGAATTTTGGAATTCGACTCCATCATTAGCTTTTGTAATTCATTTAAACAGAGGTACATTTTTAAGCCGGGATTTCGTGATTTCAAATTCATATATCAAACCTAGAGATATACACATACGGGCATGTTCAAACTTTATAATCATTCACTTTATTCATACACATACACATTTTTGCTTTTGTCATCATATTTAGGATAAACACATTTGGAATTACATTTGAATTGGACCGTATGATGGTATTTGCCTGTAGTAGCTTAATGATCCATATTTGAATTCAATGGACAATCTAAGTTTCGAGTTGGAGACATTGATTTTCAAAACTTGCACATTTTTTTTGCGTGCAAAACAAACAAATTGTCGGCCATGATATCATAGTCGACCGTATGAGAGCAGAATACTTATAATTTTAGGCGCCAAAAGCTTTCAAACTTCCCGCTCACATCGAAATATCACACGCCCGAAAGTTTAGCCCTGCGATATTCCTATTTTACCCCTGCCACATGAACGGAAAAGGGATGCTTTGGTAACTCCATTGTTTTCCCCTCTTTGCCCCCAACATTCTTCCCCAGAGCCCCTCCCCATCCCCTTCCCGACCCCCAACCATGGCAAGCCGCCGAATCTAGTCCTCCACCGCAGCGGTGGACCTCACACCCCACCGGATCTACCTTCCGCACCTTGGAACCCCCAACTGCCAACTCACCACTTCACCGGAGCCGCTTCAGCGACTGGCTTGTCCACCGCTCCAGATCTCCTTGACCGCCATCATGGTCCACCGCACCGGATCTACTTAACCGGCGCCCTCGTCCACCACAGCGTAGGCCCTTCACTGACTCCCACATCCGCCCCTTCGCTGGCCCTTCATACAAGCCCTTGTCCTCGGCAACAGATCCACCTCACCGAAAGCACTGTACAACACGCCCGCCGAAGCCTTCGTCCATTGTACCGGACCCGCTCCATGGACGCCATATTCAACTCCACCGGCCCTGCTTTACCGACACCGCAGCCTCATCAGGTTATTTCGATTTGTACTCCTTCGGTTTTTCTCTTTATCGTGCAACTATTCACTTACCACAGATGAGCTTTCTTGTATGTCGACAGGCGCCACAATCGTAGCACCGAAGCCGCTTCAGCGACGGCGACAGCCGGCCCAAACTCAACCGCAACACGAGCACCATCGACGATCCTTAGCTATCAAGTATGACAACGATACTCATACGCCGCCGAGAATCAGGTACTATTATCCAACGGCCGGCGCCTACATTCACTTTCCTAGCATAAGCACCACACCTTTGAATTTCTTCAGGGCATCATTCAGTTTTTCATGAGACGCGTTATTCTGCTTGCACCTGTAGGGCCATACTTCTGGCAGTGAACATGTTACATGTGCTAAATTACATACCAGTGCACATATAGTTAATATGCTTTAGTTTTGTTCTTGTGCCACCTGTTGGTTCCATCAGACTGGTTAATGTTCTCTATGCTTAATTACACATCAGCAAACTAGCATGTGGTTCCGCTGCTTTTTGTTCGTTTTACCCTACATTGATGCTAGCTATTACATCACTACTCCGAGCCTCTGTTCATTACTTGTTTGTGTGTTCTTGATCTTCCCAAGTTGCATGACTAATTTGATGCTTCTATTAATTATGGAGCTGCCAACCCCATCAAGCAAAATATTTCTTCTTTTGGGGCTGGCACCTCGAACAAGCATAAAAATAGAGGGAAGCAGATATATTGTCGTGTATGCACACACCCTTATTTCATTAGTTTAGATGAACCATTGATGATCAATTCGGACCAGTGCATGCGACTAAAATTAATTTTACCTAAATAGATGGTGCAGAATAAACTACAAAAACTAGATTTGCAACCACGGGATGCTGACGATATTTTCAAAGAACATTGCAACATCAGCTAGGCTTCACAACAACATATGTTAAGCCAATGTGTTTTAGTACATGTGAAATGTAATGCGAGTGGACTGCTTTCTTGGCTTGTGCCCTCAATGTGTAATCCTACCGAATTACAAATAGTTCAGTTGTCTGCTTTGCTGTATTGCTTGATTTGAATGCTTGTTTGTTGTTACGCTATACCTGAGTTGGCCAATATGTCAGCAGTGCCTGCTGTACTATCGTAAAGAAATGCATGCCTATTTCATTTGAGTCCTTAACTTTTCCTCTCAACTTCATCACAAGACTGTCTTCGTAGTTTATATGAGGCCACACTGTTAAGTGCTTTCTCAGATTATTTCAACTGCTTAGATGCCTTGGCAACTTAAATATAGCGGTTGTACACGCCCTTTCAACTAGGGATGTCAACTGGGTCCCATTTAATCCCGACTAAAGTCCACTAGTGGTATGATAGTTCAAAAGAGTTTTTGTTTTTTGAGGAAAATGAACTAGGGAGGTAGCAAAAACTAACTAGATGGGACTGGCGGATGTTGTTTATTTGCCACTTACATCCCTAGTTTCATCTTACCATTTTAATTTCTTTTCGGCTGATGCTGCTTTGAACCATTTAAATATAGTTTGCCATGCTCGACAATAATTCGTCCGTCGTTTACCATGTAAGCTTACTGCCTAGATCATACGATAACTATCTCTTACTTATGTCCAGCGGAAACCTTTCAGGATGCTGTTCACACTAGGACACAATGTACAACCCCAGAATCTATTTGTGGAAGTAGTGCTCCATCCATGTTACCAGATGGTAGCAGTTCAGAGGCAACACCACCGAAGAGCAGTCTGAGCACAGACATTATAGTGCTTGAGGTTCTACTAGAGGCAGAAAGAGATGGTGTGGCTGCCATGAATGAGGTAATCTTTATCTTGAGGCTAGAAATTACGAAATTAGCGGCACGCATTATGCAAGCAACCCAAGAATTGGAGGAAGTAAGAATGTTGCATTTGAAAACGGAGGAGGTCCTGCTGTTTCTGTTATCTGAAGCGCAAGGTAATCCCAGTTCTTCTTTAGATACCAGTTGAAATTGTCATTAGATTATTGTACTTGCATGTTGTGTCATGTCTCTGAATGGATTATGTTGCAAGACCCCCTATGTTGTCCGGAATTCCATGTTGTCCATGTGTTGTAATGATCCGAATTTTTTAGGCGAGGTAATCCTCAGTACTTGTATGATTGACATAAGGTGAACTGTTTTTCGTGTGAGCATATTGTATTGGATGAAATAACTGTTTGAATCAGAGTGTATCCAACCTACTGAATTCGAAGATCACGGCATTTCTAAATCATAATCATATATAAAGGTGGAATAAATCTTTGTTGTGGTGTTGAAGAAATAAATAACAAAACGTATAATTATCTGTGGATATTCGTAATCAAATACAAATTGGATTTGAATTTAGTTTGCCAAGTTCCAGGGCAAACGTGAATGCTAATTCGCCCAAGTTTCGAACGAAGCGGCTAAACATCCACTATAATTTGTGGGATGCCCGAAGCAAGTGTTTGTGAGATGGAAATTACTGTCTACCCCTGACACTTGACATCCTTATCGACCGGATTTACACTGCTGTTGATAGGGGTAGACTAGTAACTTCAATCAGACGTGACACGACGGCCTCTAAGCCCATTCAGACACGGTGGGCGCCAAACGTGGGCGGCAAAACACATTTGATTCAAGCTCGTCCGAAAGACATGTGTCTCTTCCTTCATTTCCCCATTCATACACGGTGGGCGACAAAACAAACTCTCCTCGTCCGAAATCGATGTAGGCTAATATTTTAAATAGGGGCAGATGTGTAACTTCCATCAGACGTGACACAACCGCCCTACCTGTCAGCCCCGTTCATACACCGTGGGCGCCAATCGTGCGCGGCAAAACACCCTCTCCTCGCCCGAAATAGTTACCAACAAATATTTGGGAGATGCGAGATTACCGTCCTATCCCCAACCGACGCAATGTCCAAAATTTTAAATGGGGGATAAGTTCGTAACTTTCCCCCATTTCAGAGAAGCGCGTCCCAAAGTTTGAGATCCCCCCTCCCCTCCATTTCCCCATTCATACACCATCGGTGGCACGACAACCTCCACACTACAGCCAGCCTCCTCCGTCCGCCACCCCATCCTCCACCTTGCCGGAGCTGCTACCCCTACCCCGTCGTCCACTACAAGAGATGGACGTCTCTCATCCACGGTGCTGGACCAGGATCCTTTAATCGCCTCCTCTCACTTCATCGGCATTGTCGTCCACCTTGTCGTTGCCGCTCCTACGACCGCCTCGTCCACGGCAACATGATATATCCCCCGACCCGGCCGTCTGCCGTCTAAAGTCTTCTTCCCCGCCGCCGACAGCCATCGCACCCGCATCACCCTCAACATATCAGCATAGGCCTACATGGCGTCGCAAGAGAGGTGGTACTCTTCCATATGTGCTTAAGTTATTGATCTCACCCGGAAAATAGATCGTAATTTGTTTACTGTACTTTTCTCGTCCGTACCAAATCGTGGTGGCTAGTTGAAAGCAAACATTGGTTGCGAAGTAGCTTTGTCCAGTTTGCACCTTCAGATCCGCCATGGCGCGGGCACTATACTCGTAAAGCTTATTGTTTCACCCCTTTATATTCACTACCATCATCGTACGTGCTTCGTGTCGTGCTAGCACTGCTCCTCAAGACCTCAATCCAAAGCTTACGTGTTGAAATACGAATCTGATATGATGCTCATATCACTAAAACAGAGAACGTTTAATTGGTCACCTAATGTTCCTATATTCGTTTCGAAAAGCATGTGCGCTACCCACTGGTCCAGCTAGTTCCACTTTCCTGATTTTTCTCTTGATGCTTAGGGTTTTCCCCTTTTATCTACTCTACTATGATCTGCGTAGGTGCTTTCTGTCGTACTGGCATTACTCCACCCTTCAAGCTAAACAACACAACACTCAGAATTCGAAAGCTTAGTTGTTCAAATATGATTGTGATATGATACTGATATTAGTTAACCGACACATTTAATTGGTTAGCTAAAGGTCCCACTTGAGTTTCCAAATGCATGTCGCGACATATAGAGAGACAGCATAATTGCATTTCTTTGTCACTTCTTGACCATACTTTCTTGTCCATACAAAATCTTAGTTGTTATTTCAAAGCAAACATCGGTTGCTAACTACCCTTTGCGTGGTTTGCAGCTTCAGATCTGTCATCCCACTGCCACGGTCAACACTGTACTCATCATGCTTATGTTTTCCCCATTTTATGATGACCACAATCAGCCTACGTGGTTCGTGTCGTAATAGCACTGCTCCACCCATCGAGCTAAACAAGCATAGTTGTACAAATTCATATCTGATATTATTGCTGATATTAGTAAAACTGAGAGATGTTTAATTGGTGAGCTAAATGTTCCTACTTTAGTTTCGAAATGCATGTGAGCCACATATGGAGAGACCGGAAATAATAGTATTTCTCTGTGCGCTCTGGTTCATCATGGGTGGCCAAACGACATTGTATTGAAACGACATTGTATTGAAAGACTTGTAATATCTTCAATCTGCTTGCTCTTCTGCTTTTCTTTAAGATGATACTCTTCTCTTGCGGTCGACTGGTCGGGTCAAGTTGTTCTCCCTTAGTATATTTTGAATCTGTCAGGTCAGGTCGACTTGTTCTTCTTTACTATATGTTGAAGCTATCATCTGCAAAGTGTCATCACTTCTGGAGCTCTCATATTTTGAGTAGTACATTATATTAGTGCACACAAAGAATTGCAGAGATAGCACAAAGGGGTTTACAGGGAGGCAGTATTGGATTAGAATCACTTCTGCATTACAAAGAAAATCTCACTTGTTTTTATGTTTTCATGCATGTCAGATATTGAACATTATCAAAATGAATATGAGAATGGACGCACGGGAGGAATACCACTGGCTAACAAACTTGGCATGGTGGAGGATGGCCTATCTTATTCACCCATCAAGGTGCTTGCTCTAGCTTTGCAAAGTTGTATTGGTCGCACATATTTTGCATCTGAACTCTTGCATTACTTCTACTCTGTTACACCATCTGCTTAGTTTAAGCATCATATATGATTATATGCCATACCTATCCCTTTTCTATACCTATTCCATGTGTCGTCACACTATGTTTTTCCAGTCAAATGTTGTTCTTTCATAATAGATGTCCAAAAGGAAGAGGGTGAGTGCAGATCCTCAAGGAGTACAAACTAGGTATTTGGAAAAGGTAGTGATACCTGTTAAATCAGATAGATCAGCAGCCACAGAAAACACAGGCCCAACTGTACCACACTTTACCCCTACTCTAGTGGCCAAACCCCTATTAGAACTGCTGGGAGCCCAGCGTCAGGTAATGTCTATGATATCAATTAAAAATTTGAACTCCTAAATTTCTGCTTGTGCCTTACCTTCTCTCTTGTATGAAAACTAATTTCAGATGAATCTCCTTGCTCAAAGGATCATACGATCTCAAAACAATAATGGGCTCTGCATTGCTCTCGTCAGTACCTCTCTTCCTTTTGCCTTGTAACGATGTACTTAATTAATTGCTATTTGATTATGTATCATCAGTCTGCACCTGAGCTTCATTATCCTCTGTTTTTTCCAATATTATTTGATCTATATTTACTCTTTGCAAAATGTAGAATAATGGCAACACTTATAAAGAATTTTCTTTGGGGAATTTATTGAATTATCCTTCCATCAACATGGAGAAGGGCTTTGTCCAGCCCGTGTTAACACGTAATGTAAGTTCATCCTTCTCAAGCCTTCAAACTTTGTTCTAGTATAGATTTGGATAGGCATCATTTCCTCCACTGTTGTTTGCTTTGCTGTTTACATCTGATTGGATGTTTGCAACAACTGCCAGTTTCAAATTGTAGTTGTAAAAACATGTTCCTTATGCAGAACAGATCCATTTATTTGCTTATATAATTGTGAAACCAGTTACGTGTCTCCTTGTTTCTCTTTCAGAGTCGTATCTCTTACGCCAGGCAGAACTTTAGGGAAGATAGTGAGCCAAACCATCTTGTGGACAGCGAGATGACCCCAAGGTCCTGTCTTGATGAAGACAATGAGTTCAAGCTACTCACCAGCAGGTGTGAGACAACCTCTATGCAGTCGCTGCCTCAATCAGCTCGACTTCTTCAGTCTCAACTTAAAGCGTAAAGGCTTGCTTCAGCTCAGCCCCGACTTGAAGTCAAAGATGCAATGAAGATGTCAGAGGAGTGCCGTGCGCACCATCAAGCCTTAAATCTAGTGTTGATGCATCTATCGTTGACACAACTGAGGTCTACTCAGCTTCTTCAGCTATTTGGGGGGCCCTTCCTGGCCAGGCCTAGTGCCTTCTGAAGTGCTCTCAGTTTTGTATATTCTTTTGTAGGCGCGTTTATTTGCACTGGTGGTGAACTTTGATGCCCAGTGGATGTAATATGTGATAGCCGTGATAGCCTAGCGTAAGTTGCTTGCTTATTTATTTCCTTGTTGTCTTGTTTATTTGTTTGCTTGTAGTCATTGCAGTTCTTTTTCCGCGGTTTGCTAGTGCCTGCAATAACCTATTTTTTAAAACTAGCCTACAATAACCATGGGCTAATGTTTACTGTAGTGACACTGGGCCTCCTACGGGCCATAGAAACAGTGGGCCTTCTACGGGCCGTAGAAACAATGGGCCTTCTAAGGGCCGTAGAAACAATGGGCTTTCTACGGGCCGTATCATCAATGGGCCTTATACGGGCAGTATGATAACATGGGCCAATAACAGGCCGCATTATGGTCGTAAACGGGCTAGAGTTGGAATCATCCGTTCATGGACCGACCATAACGGGCCATCGTTAATAGGCCGTATTTCATGACGCTATGAAAACGGCCCAACGTATTAACGGACCACAAACGGGCCGACTGTAACCACGGGCTGAATTTGGCCCACAAGCAGAAAATGACAGTAACGGGCCATAAGTAAACAAATGCTGGAAATGAGCCCAAGAATAAATGGGCTCTGAGAAGGCCGAAAGATACCATGGGCTGGAAACGGCCCAACGGAATAACGGGCCGTTAATGGGTATAAAGTGATACACTGTTCACTACGGGCCAGTTTCACCACGGGCCGTTAATGGGTGTAAAGTGAGACCCTGTTCATTACGGGCCAGTTTCACCACGGGTCGTTAATAGGCCAAGAGTTACATAGGGCCTCATATGGGCCGAAAGACGTCATGGGCCATACGTGGGCCAGAAGTGAAAACGGGCTAGAATCATATCGGGTGGCCCAGATGACGCTACTGGGCCTAATTTGGATAGGGCGTAACGGGCCTTGGGTTAGCGGGCTGTAAATGGGCTATATGCGAACAGGCCGTTAACAGGCTTTCCATGGGTCGGCCGCCACATTTTGACCAAATGAAATGGGCCGGCCTTTTCACAGGAATGGGCCTCCGTTGGGCCGTGCCAGGTGTCGACGTATCATAGGCGCCTTCCGTCCAATGAGTGGATGACATCTGTCCCAACGGTGAGCAGACACGTGTTTCCTCCAGCCAATGATGATTTTACACGTGGAAAATCCCCATTGGTCGGGGCTGTTAACGGCTTATCGGATCCAAAACCCGACCCGATAGCTTAACGGCGTTCCGTTACGGTGGATGCCACGTGTCGGTCACCCTTCACGAAAGCACTTCTGTGATGCACGATTTATCATCATGGAAGTGGACACTTCTGTGATGATAATTTTGGTAATGTCATGGAACACTTCTACGACAGCACAGGTATGACTATCTTGATTCTGTCATAAATTTGTCATGGATGTACATACATGACAAAAAACGCGACCTACTATGACAAACATGTATCATCACGGAAGTGTATTTTTTTGTAGTGTTAGGGGGAGCTCTTGCTTATCACATACTTCTCAGAGCAACGATGTATTTCAATCTTATTATCATTTGTTGAAGCTTTGATCTATATGTTGTCATCAATTACCAAAAAGGGGGAGATTGAAAGTGCAACTATCCTGGGTGGTTTTGGTAATTATTAACAACATATAGCTCATTGAACTAATGCTATTTCAAGATGAATATTTCAGGAAAGTTCAATGATCTGCATGGCATGGATTAGGAATGTGGACCCCTCAAAATGCTAAGGACACAGGATTGGCTCAAGCTCTAAAGCTCAAGACTCTACATTTTACTTTTAGTGATCCAAGATCACATTGAATCCATAGGAAAAGCCAATACTATTAAAAGGGGATGAGGTGTTGCTTAATGGCTTGCTTGCTCAAAGTGCTTAGTGATATGCTCCAAATCCCTCAAGCACTTTCTCATATCCACGTATGTACCAAACTAAAAGTCAAACTCGGACCCACCAATTTGATCTATCCGGCGCCACCGAGTTCATTTGACATAGCCACTGCCAGAAACCCTAGTCACTTTGGTCTCACCGATAGGGATCTCGGTCTCACCAAGATGGGATTGCAAACTCTCTGCTTCCCTTCATAATGTTTCAGTCTAACCGAGATGATCAATCGGTACCACCGAGTTCGCAATGCAAACTCTCTGTTTCCCCTTCGTAACGTTTCGGTCTTAGCAAGATGAGCGAATCGGACCCATCGAGTTTGTCCGACCAACTCTGTGGTTAGCTTATTACCAAAGTCAGTCCCACCGAGTTTGTGTAATCGGTCTCGCCGAGATTACGTTATGCCCTAACCCTAAAGAAATCGGTCCCACTGAGTTGACATGTCGGTCCCACCGAAATGCCTAACAGTCACATTATGAACTAAATCAGTCTCACCGAGTTTGGTAAATTGTGTGTAATGGTTAGATTTTGTGTGGAGGCTATACATACCCCTCCACCCTCTCTTCATTCATGGAGAAAGCCATCAGAACATGCCTACACTTTCAGCATTCATTTTCTATGAGAGAACAAACTACTCATGTGTTGAGGTCAAGATATTCCATTCCAACCACATAAATCTTGATCTCTAGCCTTCCCCATGTTGCTTTCCACTCAAAACATCTTTCCACCAAATCCGATCCTATAAGAGAGAGTTGAGTGTTGGGGAGACTATCATTGGAAGCACAAGAGCAAGGAGTTCATCATCAACACACCATCTATTACCTTTTGGAAAGTGGTGTCTCCAAGATTGGTTAGGTGTCACTTGGGAGCCTCCGTCAAGATTGTGGAGTTGAACCAAGGAGTTTGTACGGGCAAGGAGATCGCCTACTTCGTGAAGATCTACCCTAGTGAGGCAAGTCCTTCGTGGAGCGATGGCCATGGTGGGATAGACAAGGTTGCTTCTTCGTGGACCCTTCGTGGGTGGAGCCCTCCATGGACTCGCGCAGCCGTTACCCTTCGTGGGTTGAAGTCTCCATCAATGTGGATGTACGATAGCACCACCTATCGGAACCACGGATAAAAAATCTCCGTGTCTACATTGCGTTTGCTCCCTCAAACTCCTCCCTTTACCTTCATGTGCAATGTTTTACATTCGGCTGCTATACTCTTAGAATTGCATCTGGAGGTTGATTGCTTGACTTGTGTAAAGTTGCTAGAATCTACCAAGACTTAAAATTGGGAAAAGGATAGATTTTTATTTGATCAAGTAGTCTAATCACCCCCCCCCCATCTAGACATACTTTCGATCCTACAATTGCCCCTTCTCTCTTTTTCTCTCATCATTACTTTTTTTACTTTTTTTTATTTGGGCCTTTCTCATTTTTTTGGCCTCTTTTTTTCTCTTTTTTCATCTGGAGTATCATCCTGACTTGTGGGGGAATCATAGTCTCCATCATCCTTTCCTCACTGGGACAATGCTCCAATAATGAAGATCATCACACTTCTATTTACTTACAACTCAATACTTAGAACAAAATATGACTCTAAGTTAATGCCTCTGGCGGTGTACCTGGATGTGCAATGAAGGTGGCTTTGCCACAAATACGATGTCAACTACATGATCATGCAAATCAATATGACAATGATGAAGCGTGTCATAATAAAAGGAACGGTGGAAAGTTGCATGGCAATATATCTCGAAATGGCTATAGAAATGCCATAATAGGTAGGTATGGTGGCTGTTTTGAGGAAGGTATATGGTGGGTGTATGGTACCGGTGAAAGTTGTGCGGTACTAGAGAGGCTAGCAATGGTGGAAGGGTGAGGGTGCGTATAATCCATGGACTCAACATTAGTCATAAAGAACTCACATACTTATTGCAAAAATCTATTAGTTATCGAAACAAAGTACTACACGCATGCTCCTAGGGGGATAGATTGGTAGGAAAAGACCATCGCTCGTCCCCGACCGCCACTCATAAGGAAGACAATCAATAAATAAATCATGCTCCAACTTCATCACATAACGGTTCACCATACATGCATACTATGAGAATCACAAACTTTAACACAAGTATCTCTCAAATTCACAACTACTCCACTAGCATGACTCCAATATCACCATCTTTATATCTCAAAACAATAATAAAGAATCAAACTTCTCATAGTATTCAATGCACTTTATATGAAAGTTTTTATTATATCCCTCTTGGATGCCCATTATATTAGGACTAAATTCATAACCAAAGCAAATTACCATGCTGTTTAAGACTCTCAAAATAATATAAGTGAAGCATGAGAGTTCATCTATTTCTTCAAAATATAAAACTACCGCCGTTCTCTAAAAAGATATAAGTGAAGCACTAGAGCAAATATAAACTACTCCAAAAGATATAAGTGAAGATCAATGAGTAATCGGATAATTATGTGACTATGTGAAGACTCTCTAACATTTAATATTTTAAGATCTTGGGATTTTATTCAAACATCAAGCAAAATAAAATAAGATGACATGACACTCCAAGCAAAACACATATCATGTGGTGAATAAAAATATAGCCCCAAGTAAAGTTACCGATGAACAAAGACAAAGGAGGCGATGCCTTCCGGGGCATCCCCAAGCTTAGGCTCTTGGTTGTCCTTGAATATTACCTTGGGGTGCCTTGGGCATCCCCAAGCTTAGGCTCTTGCCACTCCTTATTCCATAGTCCATCGAATCTTTACGCAAAACTTGAAAACTTCACAACAAAAAACTCATAAGCTCCGTTAGTATAAGAAAATAAATCACCACTTTTGGTACTGTTGTGAACTCATTCTTAATTCATATTGGTGTAATATCTACTGTATTGCAACTTCTCTATGGTTCATACCCTTCGATACTACTCATAGATTCATCAAAATAAGCAAACAACACATAGAAAACAGACTCTGTCAAAAACAGAACAGTTTGTAGTAATCTGTAACTCTCGAATACTGATGTAACTCCAAAAATACTGAAATAAATTGGTGGACCTGAGGAATTTGTCTATTAATATTCTGCAAAAAGAATCAATTAAAAGCACTCTTCTGTAAAAAATAATAGCTAATCTCGTGAGCGCAAGCTTTCTCTTTTTTATAGCAAGATCGCATTAACTTTCACCCAAGTCTTCCCAAAGGTCCTACTTGGCACTTTATTGAAACAAAAGCTATAAAACATGATTACCACAGTAGCTTAATCATGTGGACACACAAAAATAGTAGGGGTAAATGTTGGTTTGTCTCCCAACAAACGCTTTTCTTTAATGCCTTTTTAGCTAGGCATGATGATTTCAATGATGCTCGCATAAAAGATAAGAATTGAAACACAAAGAGAGCATCATGAAGAATATGACTAACACATTTAAGTCTAACCCACTTCCTATGCATAGGGATTTTTTGAGCAAACAATTTATGGTAACAAGAATCAACTAGCATAGGAAAGCAAAACAAGCATAACTTCGAAAGTTTCAACACATAGAGAGGAAACTTGGTATTATTAAAATTACTACAAGCACACACTCCTCCCTCATAATAATTTTCAGTAGCATCATGAATGAATTCAATAAT
Source organism: Triticum aestivum (assembly GCF_018294505.1). NCBI lineage: Eukaryota > Viridiplantae > Streptophyta > Magnoliopsida > Poales > Poaceae > Triticum > Triticum aestivum. Next base: position 443,241,766 of record NC_057810.1, on the reverse strand, counting down.
ATAACCATCACATAAAGCAATATTTTCATGATGCACAAGCATAGAATTTTTATTGCTCTCCACATAAGCAAATTTCTACTCATGAATAGTAGTGGGAGCGAACTCAGCAAAATAACTATCATGTGAGGCATAATCCAATTGAAAATTAAAATCATGATGACAAGTTTCATGGTTATCATTGTTCTTTATAGCATACATGTCATCACAATAATCATCATAGATAGGAACTTTATTCTCATAATCAATTGGAACCTCTTCCGAAATACCGGATTCATCACTAAATAAAGTCATGACCTCTCCAAATCCACTTTTATAATTGTCATAATAAGATTCAACACCCTCAAAAATAGTGGGATCATTACTTCCTAAAGTTGACACTATTCCAAACCCACTTTCATCAATATAATCATCATAAATCGGAGGCATGCTATCATCAAAATAAATTTGCTCATCAAAACTTGGGGGACTAAAAATATCATCTTCATAAAACATAGTATCCCCAAGCTTGTGGCTTTGCATATCATTAGCATCATGAATATTCAAGGGATTCATACTAACAACATTGCAATCATGCTCATCATACAAATATTTAGTGCCAAACATTTTAATGCATTCTTCTTCTAACACTTTGGCACAATTTTCCTTCCCATCATTTTCACGAAAGACATTAAAAAGATGAAGCATATGAGGAACCCTCAATTCCTTTTTTTGTAGTTTTCTTTTATAGACTAAACAAGTGATAAAACAAGAAACTAAAAGATTTGATTGCAAGATCTAAAGATATACGTTCAAGCACTAACCTCCCCAACAACGGTGCCAGAAAAGAGCTTGATGTCTACTACGCAACCTTCTTCTTGTAGATGTTGTTGGGCCTCCAAGTACAGAGATTTGTAGGACTGTAGCAAATTTCCCTCAAGTGGATGACCCGTGGGAGGCATAGGATGAAGATGGTCTCTCTCAAACAGCCCTGCAACCAAATAACAGAGAGTCTCTTGTGTCCCCAACACACCCAATACAATGGTAAATTGTATAGGTGCACTAATTCGGCGAAGAGATGGTGATACAAGTGCAATATGGATGGTAGATATAGGTTTTTATAATATGAAATTATAAAAACAGTATGGTAACAAGTGATAAAAGTGAGCGTAAACGGTATTGAAATGGTAGGAAACAAGGTCTAGGGTTCATACTTTCACTAGTGCAAGTTCTCTCAACAATAATAACATAACTGGATCATATAACTATCCCTCAACATGCAACAAAGAGTCACTCCAAGTCACTAATAGCAGAGAACAAAAGGAGAGATTATTGTAGGGTACGAAACCACCTCAAAGTTATTCTTTCCGATCAATCCATTGGGTTATTCCTATAAGTGTCACAAACAGCCCTAGAGTTCGTAGTAAAATAACACCTTAAAACACAAATCAACAAAAACCCTAATGTCACCTAGATACTCCAATGTCACCTCAAGTATCCGTGGGTATGATTATACAATATGCATCACACAATCTCAGATTCATCTATTCAAACCAACACAAAGAACTTCAAAGAGTGCCCCAAAGTTTCTACCGGAGAGTCAAGACGAAAATGTGTGCCAACCCCTATGCATAAGTTCACAAGGTCACTGAACCCGCAAGTTGATCACCAAAACATACATCAAGTGAATCAATAGAATACCCCATTGTCACCACGGGTATCCCACGCAAGACATACATCAAGTGTTCTCAAATCCTTAAAGACTCAATCCGATAAGATGACTTCAAAGGGAAAACTCAATTCATCACAAGAGGATAGAGGGGGAGAAACATCATAAGATCCAACTATAATAGCAAAGCTCGCGGTACATCAAGATCACGCCAAAATCAAGAACACGAGAGAGAGATCAAACACATACCTACTGGTACATACCCTCAGCCCCGAGGGTGAACTACTCCCTCCTTGTCATGGAGAGCGCCAGGATGATGAAGGTGGCCACCGGTGATGATTCCCCCCTCTGGCAGGGTGCCGGAATAGGGTCTCGAGAGGTTTTTGGTGGCTATAGAGGCTTGCGGCGGCGGAACTCCTGATCTAGGTTTATTTCTGGGAGATTCTGTATTTATAGGAGTTTTTGGCGTCGGTCTCATGTTAGGGGGGTCTCTGAGTCGTCCACGAGATAGGGGGCGCACCCTCCACCCTTGTGGACGGCTCGAGACTCTTCTGGCCCAACTCTTTTACTTTGGCGGCTTCTTTTGGTCCATAAAAATTCATCAAAAATTGGCACGTCAATTGGACTCCGTTTAGTATTCCTTTTCTGTAAAATTCAAGAACCAAGAAAAACATAAACTGGCACTGGGCTCTAGGTTAATAGGCCAGTCCCAAAAATCATATGAAATAGCATATAAATTCATATAAAACATTCAAGATGGATAATATAATAACATGGAACAATCAAAAATTATAGATATGTTGAAGACGTATCAGAGGCCATCCAGAAGGCGACCGAGGTTAATACCTCGGATGCCGCAGACCGGGGGACGAAGACCCCCACGACCACCGAGGGTGGGGAGTCTGAACAGTTCGGGCCCCCGTCGAACATAGTCCCTAAGACCGATGTGGCTCCGGGTTTGGATTAGCAACCCCCTTCAAAAGAAGGGGGAGGAGCAGCAGCTCCATCGCGGCCTGTGTTAATCCAGAGGCTGCTCATGCTCTGGGGGAAGCGCTGCAGCGCGCTTCCATCGTGGAGGAGCACATGTGCGGTTATGGAAAAGATTCAGTCTGCAAAAAGCGGACTGAACGTAGCCTTCGACAGCCTACTGACGGGTTTGAGGTATGCGATGTAATTTTCTAACAAGATTTCCATATAAAAGGATGAACCCATGTATAGATAGTAGCCCCTGAGACTCTGTTCGGATTAGAACAATCCGGATAGAGGATCGCAAAACAAGTTAGTAATGTATCGTGCTATTATGTGAGACATGCATCCATGTTGGCGGCTACTGCCCAAGCCACAGAGGTTTCCGAGCTCAATCGGAAACTTAGATTAGCCGATGAGGAGCTCGACCGCGTCAATAAGCGGTTTGACAAAATGCAAGGTATGCAGAACATACATACAAAAAGTGATATGTGTATTGATTCTTTTAACTTATTGAATTTTATGATTATAATCATAGTTGGCGTGGCCGAGGTCGAATCCCTCAAAAGCATGCTTGCCCAAGCCTAGAAGGAGGTGGAGGCGAATAAGGTGGCCGCTAACAAGGCGGCGAAGGAGCTGGAGGCGGAGCAAACCGCCCGCCGCCAACATGAAGCTCGGGTGGCCGAAGTCGAGCAAGAGCTCAAGGACGCAATTACCAAGTGCGAGTCCTTGGAGTAGAAGACTTTGGACCAAGCATCCGAACTTGCCAAGGCTCTTTGAGATATCAATGAGGCATGGGTTGAATCCTAGAGCGCCCACCAGGAGATCCAGCAGGCGAGGCAGATAGCAGCTGGTAAGGCTTTTCTTCTGTAGAGTAAATTTGCAAGTAAGAGATATATCTCGCTGACCCTAGTTTGGAGTTCTCCAGGCGCGTTTGCGGATCTGCTGAGGAGTGTTGCTGACGCCGCAGAGTTCTTTCGAGCCGAAGAGGGGACCTCAACGGAGAAGCTGTTCTGGTCGCAGTACCTTGCGCCAGAGCATGCGGTGCCCCTTAGTGATCAGCTAAAGCAGCTGACCGAGCTGCATGGGGTGGCTAGGTTGGCCTTGAAGGATGTAATAGTCTGACTTTGGCCAGCCGAGCCCATGCCCAGTAGCTACTTGATACGTCTCCAACGTATCTATAATTTATGAAGCATTCATGCTATTATCCTATCTGTTTTGAATGTTTATGGGCTTTATTATACACTTTTATATTACTTTTGGGACTAACCTATTAACCGGAGGCCCAGCCCATATTGCTATTTTATTGCCTATTTTGGTATTTCGAAGAAAAGGAATATCAAACGGAGTCCAAACGGAATGAAACCTTCGGCAGTGTCATTTTTGGAACGAATGTGACCTAGGAAACTTGGAGTGCAAGCCGGGGAAGCATCGAGGAAACCACGAGACAGGGGGGCGCACCCACCCCCCTGGGCGCACCCTCCACTCTCGTGGGCCCCTCGAGGCTCCCCCGACCGACCTCTTTAGCCTAGATAAGCCCACATACCCTAAAAACATCGGAGACGAAGATAGATCGGGAGTTCCGCCGCCGCAAGCCTCTTTAGCCACCAAAAACCTCTCAGGAGCCCATTACGGTACCCTGCCGGAGGGGAAACCCATCACCGGTGGCCATCTTCATCATCCTAGCGCTATCCATGACGAGGTGGGAGTAGTTCACTGTGACGCCCAGATAACTAAAATACAATGAACCTCTGCTAACGACGCCACATCACCTTGGTTACCATTGATAAACTCACGTTAGTTTAAAGCAGATTCAAATTAAATTTGAATTAAAGTCAAACTATGAAAGTTTTCAAATATTAAAACTAAAATGTTCGGGTAATGGCAAATAATGCATAGATAATTACGGTGGCGAAACCACACTTTTATAAAATGTTTGAATACTCTAAAATGAATAAAATAGTTGCTAAAACAATTAAATAAATGTCTTTTGAATTTTATAAAATACTAAACTATTCGGTTCAAGGGTAAAACTTTTTGTGACAGTAGTTGGAATTGTAACTCAGTTTTAGGTGTGGGTTTTTACTTTTTGTAAAACTAAAAAGTATTAAAGAAATAAAAGAACACAGAAAAGAAAGATAAAAATAAAACAAAATGAACAAAAGGCAAACCTCCCACCCCCACTAGGCCTTGGCCCAGATGGCCAAGCGGCACATCCAGCCTTGGTCCGCCCCATCCAGCCCAACTCCTCCTCGTGTCTTCTTCGTTCTCTGTTCACCGACCGCGGTGGAGGACCGTGTGTCGTCCATGGACGGATTAGCGACGGGGCGGCCATCCCGCACCTTCCCGCCGTCTCCCAGTGGAGGATAAGAACAACCCCGAGCCCCCTGGATCGAACCTTATCTCCTTCCCCTTCCATTCGCTCCTCTGCTCGAATCCAAAGCCTCCCAATGCCTCACCGCTACGTTTCCCTCATCGCCGTGGCCACCGGCCTCCCCACGGCCAGCCAAGGCGCCCAGGAGGACCGCCGCTGTCGTCCTCTTTGGCTACGGGGGTGCGTTCAAGCCCGGAGCCACCTCATTGACCGGATCGACGCCATCTTCTTCCTCGGTCGTCGCCGCTGCTCTTCATCGATCCGTCGCCTCTGCAGCTCCTAAGCCACCAACGGGCTTCCGTGTGCCTCCGCGGTGAGCTCCTGGTCCGATTCCCCCTCTTCTCCGGCTCGATCTGTTCCGTGAGCTTTGTCCACCATGGCAGGAGTTCAGTGTCCGCATACGTGCACGCTGTTGCTCCTCTGTTGCTGAAGCGTGTTGCTGCTGGTTTCTACCTACTGCTGCTTGCCGCTGCTCGCACCGTCACGCCGTGCCCGCGCTCGCTGGCCTTTGGCCACGACCGGTTGCGCCCGGCCGCGCCTACGCGTGTGCCCGCCTTCGCGTGGCCTCGCCCCCATGCGTGCTCCCGCGTCGCACCGCTACTGCTGATTGTTGTTGCCGCTAGGTGCTTCTTCTACTAGCTGCCGCTGCTTGCTGCTCTTGTGGCTGCCTTGTGCATTGCTGTTTCTCTTACTCTACTGCTTGTTCCTGCTGCTACCTAGCCGCTGCTTCTGCTGATGTTTTGCTACTGTTGCTCTGCTTTGCTAGCTGCCTGCTATTACGCTGATGCTAGTGGCCATGGCCGGGCACATGTTTGTGTGCGTGTTTGTGCAAAGCCACCAACAGCCGGCCGGTGCAAATTAGTTTAGGGGCTGATTACTAGTTAGGTTAACTGCTAACCAATGACAGTGGCCCCCACTGTTAGTTAATCTAATTTAACTAGTGTCTAGTTAACCTTAGACAATGGCATGTGGGACCAGACTACACTATTCATCATTTGACCATTCAACCTTTGACTGGGTCAACCCACCGCACTGGCCCCACTGGCATACTCATAGGCTAGTGTAACACTAGGTGACAAAAGTATTTACTGTTTCATTTTCGAATTAAATAAAATCTAGAAAACATTTAAACTTCAATAAATCATATAAAATAATCTGTAGCTCAGATGAAAATGTTTTCTACATGAAAGTTGCTCAGAACAACGAGACGAATCGGAATATGCAGCCCGTTTGTCCGCCACACATCCCTAGCATAGCGAACACGCAACTTTCCCCCTCCGGTTCATTTGTCCGAAAACGCGAAATACCGGGGATACTTTCCCGGATGTTTCCCCCCTTCACCGGTATCACCTACTACCACGTTAGGGCACACCGAACACCGCGTATTGTCTTGTTACGCTTTGTGATGCTTTGATTGCTCTGTTATTTATTGTGTTCCCCCTCCGTTACTTCTTTCTGGTAGACCCCGAGACTATCGGCGACCCCCAGTTCGACTACGGAGTTGACGACCCCTCCTTGCCAGAGCAACCAGGCAAGCCCCCCCCCCCCCTTGATCACCAGATATCGCCTATTCTTCTCTATACTGCTTGCATTAGAGTAGTGTAGCATGTTACTGCTTTCCGTTAATCCTATTCTGATGCATAGCCTGTCATTGTTGCTACAGTCATTGATACCTTACCCGCAATCCTAAATACTTAGTATAGGATGCTAGTTTATCATCAGTGGCCCTACACTCTTGTCCGTCTGCCATGCTATACTACTGGGCTGTGATCACTTGGGGAGGTGATCACGGGCATATAGTACATATACTTTACACTATTACATTACCTATGATACTGTTCGGAGATGGGGGACTGAAAGGACAGGTGGCTCCATCCCGGTAGAGGTGGGCCTGGGTTCCCGACGGCCCCCGACTGTTACCTTGTGGCGGAGCGACAGGGCAGGTTGAGACCGCCTAGGAGAGAGGTGGGCCTAGCCCTGTTCAGTGTTCGCATACTTAACATGCTTAACGAGATCTTGGTATTTGATCTGAGTCTGGCTACTGGCCTATACGCACTAACCAACTACGCGGGAAAGTTATGGGCACTCGACGTTGTGGTATCAGCCGAAGCCTTCTTGACGTCAGCGACTGAGCGGCGCGCGCCGGGTTGCACTGCGTTAACGCAACTTCCTTTGTAATGGAGGTTGCTAGGTCTGCTCACCGGCCGCGTACGCAACATGCAGGATTGCAATGGGCGATGGGCCCAGACCCCTGCGCGCAGAGGATTTAGACCGGCGTGCTGACCTCTCTGTTGTGCCTAGGTGGGGCTGCGACGTGTTGATTTTCCGAGGCCGGGCATGACCCAGGAAAGTGTGTCCGGCCAAATGGGATCGAGCGTGTTGGGTTATGTGGTGCACCCCTGCAGGGAAGTTAATCTATTCGAATAGCCGTGATCTTCGGTAACAGGACGACTTGGAGTTGTACCTTGACCTTATGACAACTAGAACCGGATACTTAATAAAACACACCCTTCCAAGTTCCAGATACAACCCGGTGATCGCTCTCTAACAGGGCGACGAGTAGAGGATCGCCGGGTAGGATTATGCTATGCGATGCTACTGGAGATGCTACTTGGAGATGCTACTTGGAGGACTTCAATCTACTCTCTTCTACATGTTGCAAGACGGAGGCTGCCAGAAGCGTAGCCTTCGATAGGACTAGCTATCCCCCTCTTATTCTGGCATTCTGCAGTTCAGTCCACTGATATGGCCTCCTTACACATATACCCATGCATATGTAGTGTAGTTTCTTGCTTGCGAGTACTTTGGATGAGTACTCACGGTTGCTTTCTCCCCCCTTTTCCCCCTTTCCTTTCTTTCTGGTTGTCGCAACCAGATGCTGGAGCCCTGGAGCCAGACGCCATCATCGATGATGATTCCTACTACACTGGAGGTGCCTACTACTACGTGCAGGCCGCTGACGACGACCATGAGTAGTTTAGGAGGATCCCAGGCAGGAGGCCTGCGCCTCTTTCGATATGTATCCCAGTTTGTGCTTGCCTTCTTAAGGCAAACTTGTTTAACTTATGTCTGTACTCAGATATTGTTGCTTCCGTTGACTCGTCTATGATCGAGCACTTGTATTCGAGCCCTTGAGGCCCCTGGCTTGTATTATGATGCTTGTATGACTTATTTATGTTTTAGAGTTGTGTTGTGATATCTTCCCGTGAGTCCCTGATCTTGATCGTACACATTTGCGTGCATGATTAGTGTACGATTGAATCGGGGGCGTCATAAGTTGGTATCAGAGCCGACTGCCTGTAGGAACCCCCCTTCCACACTCCTTGGCCGAAGTCGAGTCTAGTCACTACAAAACTTTTACTAACATGGCTGTGTGTCTTATGGGCACACGTCGCCATTGGGTGGTATTAGGATCTTTTACTCCTCGACCTTTACTCTGGGACTCTGAGCTCTCTTCTATTCGGGTTAAATGATTTTGCTAAAAATAAAACTAACTTTAGGTTCTCGCAAGTACTTTCTCCCGGAGAGCCACTTGTTACCGATGATCGCCTGCTGCACCAGAAGATTCCGAAGATACTCTACAATGTGCTCTCGAGACTATGTGCCATCGCTTTTGCAATTCACTTCCATCGATAAATCCCTCTGGATAACTACTTACACCTATCGTTCATATTGTCACCCCCAGTTGCCCTTGTTATTACAAGATGTCCTGAAATACTCTTCGATATTCCGATAATTCTTTACGCTTACTGCCCTGCAGTTCCTTGCTGCATGAATACCCCTACGGATAATTACTCGCGCTTGCCGAGTATCCGTTCGTCCAAAGTTGTTCACGTGTTTCACAAAAATACATTCAAATACTACCCGATCTTCCGAAAATCCTGAGCAGCCTATTGATCTTGAAAATTCTTGCTTGCTTGCATTATGGTTAATCCCATAAGCCTCGTAGTCTTATTGACATTCCTTGTCAGTATCATTTTGAGTCTGTTGACTCAATATGTTTGTGAATACACGCAATCATCATTGATCCTTATAAATTAACTTTCCGGCTGAGCTGCCATTTTTTTAACTGGAATTGGTTCTCGACCAATCCAATTGTCGTTGATTGTACCCTAAGGCTATTCAACTTATCCATCCCTAATCAAAGCATTGCTTCTGATCCCTAGATTTGGAAATCATAATTCCTTTGCATCTGACAATTGAATTAGTCAATTGTTCAATCATATGATATCCTTGCATTCTTTCTTCTTCTGGTAGAGTACCGATGCTCACATCAGATCCCTTATGGACCACCAGATCCTTTGTTGGATTTATCTGACAACGCCCTTCATATTCAATAACCTTGTGAGCCTTTCCTCGGATACATAATGCCTTTGGTAAATTGTATCCTTTGCTTTCTCAAGCATACTCTACTATCGAGTTTGCATTATTTATTCTCGAAATGTGTGGTATATACTCCTAAGAAGCCCTGATGGGATTGAACCAACGCCTTCCCTCATCGTTGTGAACCCGAAAGATTTCACGAGTCATACTTATCTGGTATTGCACCAGGTAAAACTTTCAACAACTAATGTCGTCTTCGAAATACGAGAGGTGAATGGAAGATTATGCATTAAGGAAGTGGGAGTCGACCTTGAACTTTGTGTTCATGCCCATGGACGCGATGTATATCCTATCATGGAAGCTTCTTGTAATAATAACTATTTCCTTGATAACTAACCTATGGTATCTGTGAATTTATCCCTTGCAACCGTGGTTCCGACTATGATTGTTCTTCTTTGATTCCATTTCTCGGACAAGTTAAAACAAGTGTCGTCTATGGATCAATACACCAGTCCAACCTTTACTTTGATCTTGTGTCGAGTATTACCCCCCTGGTATCTCGAGATTATCACGGAACTGCATAACTTCTTATGAGTTCTTCATCAAGTGCTACATTCTCACTGATTACAGTTTTTCATGGGCTCTGAGTTATTAAACACTCAAAGACACCGATAACTGAACCGAGTCTGCACTACGGTTCAACAACTCTTGATAATCTTCTTTAAGTACGAGTTTATACCCGATCACGCCATTCCTAGCCTGATCGGCCATATCATTATCGTGCAACATTTTAACTGTGCTACCTGGTCCTTCTTTCCGGAGCACAATTTTCGACTTGAGCTAACCTTACGTCGATCTTCCTCCTCATATAACTTCGCCTTAAAAACAGTGAGCTTGATTTCGAGTTTGTGTCGTATCTGTGGCTCCAATAATCTTTTGTTGCATCAGTCCTTTTGCTTGATGCAGTCGTTGTTCAATTGCTTCTTCGTGGATTCTCTTGACAACAAATTGTCGTGATCATCATCAACATTTTGACTCCTTCCAGGATATCAATGGAATTCTTGATGATAAGTGCCATCCTCGTTCCTTGGTAATTTCAGTTACCATCAACAACATCCTTACCTTCCTTTCATCACAAACTCGTTCATGTTATGGATGCAACTTACTATCCAGCCCGTATTATGATCTACCTTGAAGTATTACTGCCTTTTGTCAAGGATGTTGTGCGAATTTCACCACCTCTTGAGAATTCCTGATATAAGTGATACTTCACCATCACCATTCTTTTCTTGGTCCCCGTGTTGTTCCTAACAGGAATACCGACAGATGGACTAGTAATTTTAAAACTTCTGGCAACCTTATTGCTTTGAAGTTAATGGTCAACATTTCATTCTTAGACCATTGGTTATCGAACCGCCATTCTAACATTGTTTGTGCTACCTAGCCCAGATTTCGGGTGCACATTTCAACCAATGTTTAATTGTGTATGTTTTCCTCGAGCATACATCATTATACCATTTGATCTGACAAATGGTATCTCCTTGTTCACATAATTGTGGAAATCCATCTTTTGTTAATGTCGATAAATTGCCGCTGATTCCATCAGCCACCCTCTCATCCTCTCCTTGGTTTAATGATGATGAATCCTTGTCTTCGAACTCGCTTCCATAGTTCATTGCCCGAGAATCTTATAATGTTATCTCGTCAATTGCGTTGCACCTTTTCTTCTCAGGCATCCTAAGACGGAGGTTTCCTGACACAAATCGGTTCTGAACCTCGGTCAGATATGATGGTTGGAACATATTTCCAAGAGTTATAACATTGGTCTTTATATGACCCGGTAAGGTGATGTCATGCCAAGCACACCTGGCCGGAGGACCTATTGTTATAGTTTCCTTTTGGCAAGGTTAGTCATTCTTCCGTGAGGAAATTGTAAGATTTATTCTATAAGTTGTTCCTGATGGATCCTTTTTGTTTCCAAAGTCTGACCTTCACCTGTTGACCATGTCAATGCTATCTCGAAGCATGTTTATGGTACTCCGATTTTCAACAGGAACATTTTGTGACGCCCCCGATTTAATCGTACACTAATCATGCACGCAAATGTGTATGATCAAGATCAAGGACTCACGGGAAGATATCACAACACAACTCTACAAATAAAATAAGTCATACAAGCATCATAATACAAGCCAGGGGCCTCGAGGGCTCGAATACAAGTGCTCGATCATAGACGAGTCAGCGGAAGCAACAATATCTGAGTACAGACATAAGTTAAACAAGTTTGCCTTAAGAAGGCTAGCACAAACTAGGATACAGAACGAAAGAGGCGCAAGCCTCCTGCCTGGGATCCTCCTAAACTACTCCTGGTCGTCGTCAGCGGGCTGCACGTAGTAGTAGGCGCCTCCAGTGTAGTAGTCGTCGTCGAAGGTGGCGTCTGGCTCCTGGACTCCAGCATCTGGTTGTGACAACTAGAAAGAAAGGAAAGGGGGAAAGGGGGGAAGAAAGCAACCGTGAGTACTCATCCAAAGTACTCACAAGCAAGGAGCTACACTACATATGCATGGGTATATGTGTAAAGGGCCATATCAGTGGACTGAACTGCAGAATGCCAGAATAAGAGGGGGGATAACTAGTCTTAACGAAGACTACGCTTCTGGACACCTGTCTTGCAACAGGTAGGAGGGTAGGTTGAAATCCTCCGAGTAACATCACATAGCAATAATCCTACCCGGCGATCCCCTCCTCATATCCCTGAGAGAGAGCAACCACCGGTTGTATCTGGCACTTGGAAGGGTGTGTTTTATCAAGTATCCGGTTCTAGTTGTCATAAGCTCAAGGTACAACTCCAAGTCGTCCTGTTACCGAAGATCACGCTATTCGAATAGATTAACTTCCCTGCAGGGGTGCACCATCTTACCCAGCACACTTGATCCCATTTGGCCGGACACACTTTCCTGGGTCATGCCCGGCCGTGGAAGATCAACACGTCGCAGCCCCACCTAAGCACAACAGAGAGGCCAGCACGCCGGTCTAAACCTAAGCGCGCAGGGGTCTGGGCCCATCGCCCTGAGCACACCTGCACGTTGCATGGGCGGCCGGAAGCAGACCTAGCCTAGTGGCGTTCCAGTCCAATCCGGCGCGCGCCGCTCCGTCGCTGACGTCTGAAGTGCTTTGGCTGATACCACGACGCCGGGATACCCATAACTACTCCCGCGTAGATGGTTAGTGCGTATAAGCTCGTAGTCAACTCAGATCAAATACCAAGACCTCATTAAGCGTGTTAAGTATCCGCGAACGCCAAACAGGGCCAGGCCCACTTCTCTCCTAGGCGGTCTCAACCTGCCCTGTCGCTCCGCCTCAAAGATCCACTCGCGGGTGCTCCATCAGCCGACCCGACTTTAGTCTCCACATGTAAAGTATAAAGTATATAGTATATACCCGTGATCACCTCCCGAGTGGTCACGGCCCGATAGTATAGCACGGCAGACGGACAAGAATGTAGGGCCACAGATGAATGTACTAGCATCATATACTAAGCATATAGGATTGCAGGTAAGGTAACAACAGTAGTAACAAGGACAGGCTATGCAGCAGTATGGGAGTATCTGAAAGCAGTAACATGCTACACTACTCTAATGCAAGCAGTAAGAGAAGAGTAGGCGATATCTGGTGATCAAGGGGGGGGGGCTTGCCTGGTTGCTCTGGCAAGAGAGAGGGGTCCTCAACTCCGTAGTCGTACTGGGCAGCAGCAGCGTCGGTCTCGTGGTCTACCGGAGAGAAGAGGGGGAAGAAACAATGAATATAATGCAAACAAATGCATATCGATGCATGACATGACAAGTATCGGTGCTAGAGGTGCCCTAACGCGGTATGAGGTGATACCGGTGGAGGGGGGAAACATCCGGGAAAGTATCCCCGGCGTTTCGCGTTTTCGGGCAGAGGAGCCGGAGGGGGAAAGTTGCGTGTTCGGTATGCTAGGGGTGTGTGGCAGACGACGAGTTACGGATTAAAAGATATGATTTTCTAAAGATTTAAATCATTTTCTGATTTTAATTATTTATCTAAAGCCAACATTATCCAGAACAGTGTCTGATGACGCAAGCATGACATCAGAGTGATGTCAGCAGGTCAACTGGTCGGTTGACCAGTCAAACCAGACAGGTGGGTCCAGTGGGACCCACATGTCATTGTCAGGGGCATTAACAGAGTTTTGAAACTAATTAAATGGGTTAATTAGCAGGTAGGGCCCAGTAGTCAGTGAGAGATTAGGTTTTAATTAATTTATTTAAATAATTAGCAGTTTATCTATTTGTTTTTATTTGTTTTATGGGATGGGGCCCGCATGTCAGTGGCAGTAACTGCCACGTCAGCGAAGTTGACTTGGTCAACGTGGCCAGTTGGGGCCCCCAGGCCCACAGGCAGCGACCCAGGGGTGGGGCCCGCCTAGCCACGTCGGCGGACGGTGCCGGAGCGACTCCGGCGACCCAACAGAGGCGGCCCCTCGCCGGAGTTGGCCGGAACTGCGCTACGGGGCACCAAATCGGGCGCGGCCAGGCTCTCTGGAACGGCCTCTTCGCGCCGCGTCCGATGGAGGGGAGAACGACGGCGTGGGTGGCCGGAATGGTCGCCGGCGACGAGCGCGGCGGGCTGCAGTTCGGGCGCGGACGAAGATGGCGACACAGCGCGCTTCAGGGTGAAAGGGAAGGCTAGGGTGGACCTGCGCGATGCGCTGAGCACAAAGGACTCGGCCCCGTGACCATTTGGTCACAGGAAGGGCGCCGGCGACGCGCGCAGGCGGCGGCGCGGTCGGGTCCCCGATGAGAAACGCGCTAGTAGGCACGGGAAGGCTATTGCGCGGGCGCGTTGGGCTCCTAGGAACCCCAGGAGTGCAACGGCGAGTTCGGGCGTGCGTGACGACGGCGGCGAGGTACGCCGTGGCGACCAGAGCCTCGGCAATGGCGGCGGCTGGCTACAGAGCGCTAGGGGGCCAACGAAGAGCAGCAGGGGGAGGAGAAGCTCACCGTGCGGCACGCAAGATGGCCCTTGGGAGTTTAGTAGCCGGAGAGTCGACGGCGCTCGTCGGAGATGCGTCAGGGATCCGAGGAAGAAGACGAGGTTGGGGCAGCGTTCGATGGTGCTCGGCGTCCTGCGTCTTGACGTGGAGGCGTAGTCGAGGGAGGCGGAGCGTGCGGACGCGTCGGAAGGGCGTGGAGGTCACGGTGGCCGCGAGTACTACGGCGGCGAGGCCATGGTGGTGCTCGGTTGCCGTGGGGAACGAGGGGGCGAGGTGCGGTGGATCTGGAGGGGGGAGCGCAGGGACCAAGGTGAGAGTGGGGGGGCGAGTGGGAGGAGGAACCGAGGAGGCGCGGCGTGGCGACCTTATCCCCTCGTCTCGTCGCCGGCGAGGGGGGTTCGGTTGGGACGCGCCCTGTTCTGACCCGGGTCGGGGGAACAGGGGAAGGGGACGTGGTGCGGGAGGTGGGCCGGCTGGGCCGGCCAGGCTGGCTGCGGGCCAGCGGGGTTGGGCGGTGGCCGTGCGGGTGGGTTGGGCTGCCTGGTCCAGGGGGCTTCCCCCCCTTTTTTGTTTTTTTTGTAATTTCTTTCTTTTATTTATTTTCCCTTTCTGTTTTATTTAGTTTTAGGGCATTTAGGCATTTTATAAAATGGTGTTTGCTTCACCATAATTACCAGTGCAATATTTGGCAACCCCCGAACATTTTAGTTTTAAAGTTTGAAAACTTTTAATGTTTGCCATTATTTGAATTTGAATTTGAAACGTTTTCGAATCAACCCGAGATTAACTACAGTGACCGAGGTGACATGGCATCATTAACGTGAGATTACTGTAGCATGATTATCTGGGCGTCACAATTCTCCTCCACTACAAGAAATCTCGTCCCGAGATTTAAGAGGGGAAGTGCGAGGAAGGGATTAGGTTACAAAATTCTTACGGGTCTTGTTGGTCTTGGTTACTCTTCTCAAAGAGGTCGATCCATTAAGTTGATCTTCTATAGGTCATCATGATGAAGTCGGCATCCTTTCTTCGGGAACTCCATCGTACTTACGAATAGGTAAGGGGTAGGTCGGTAACGATAGGTTGCTATAAGGGGTATCATCTGGGGTTATCCCATGAATGAACACATGACTATCTCTCGAGTTGAACTAATGAAACACATCGAGAGCAAAGTAAGACGGTACAATAAGAAGTTTCAAGTGGATAGACAATCATTCGATGCCTGTTACAGGGCGTGAAAGCGGTTCAAAGCAACGGGAATAATTATTGTGTCTGATGCCAAAATTGATGATCTCTCGGAAGGTGGCTCGTGAATTACATACGAGGCCACGCGCGAGGAACAACCTTGGGAACAGGGGTGTACCGGAGAGTCAGGTTTCGATCCTGTGGAACTGTGGGTTATGGGCCCACCAGGTGGGGTTTTTTTTAATAGGAGCAGTGACATCTTGCACGGGCATGATAGCAAGGCATGTCAGAGAGTACCATGTCAGTTATGTCGGCAACAACGTTGGTACCAAGGGCGAGGGACGAAGAGAACCATTTTCCTGCTCGTTGCATCGAGGCGGACCAATAGGCAAAGTTCTCGTCCATCGGTGGTTACCGAAATGTCACCAACAATAGTAACAGGGTCTTACTGGCAGATTTGTACCACGAGGTGCTTACATAAGCAGGAGAATAATACTGCTTAGATCATATAGACCCCAAGAAAGGTTAATCCAACCAATGGAAGGGAAAATAAGACTATGAGATTAAACAGAACAATGGAAAGGAAAATGTGTTTAAACACATATTTCAAGGGTATATCCTTCCCAAGGACAAGCAGAGCATGATATCCATGACAGGATATAATGTAGAAAAATCTTTAGGTAGGGGAGAGAAATTTCATGACATTACCCATACAGCGGTGCTTGGATAATTTTGCAGGAAACATTTAGCATGGGGCTTCAAATGTTCTTGTTGAAAATCAAAGTACCATAGACATGCTTCGAGATAGCATTGACATGGTCAACAGGTGAAGGTCAGACTTTGGAAACAAAAAGGATCCATCAGGAACAACTTATAGAATAAATCTTACAATTTCCTCACGGAAGAATGACTAACCTTGCCAAAAGGAAACTATAACAATAGGTCCTCCGGCCAGGTGTGCTAGGAATGACATCATCTTACCGGGTCATCAAAGGACCAACATCATATCTCGTGGAAAGTTGTCCCAACCATCATATCTGACCGAGATTCAGATCCGATTCGTGTCATGATACCTCAGACTCGGGATGTCCGAGAAGAAAAGGTGCAACACAAATAGACAAAATGATATTGCAAGATTCTCGGGAAATGAACTATGGGAGAGGGTTCCTGAAACAATAGTTCATTATTAAACCAAGGAGAGGATGAGGAGGTCGCTGATGGGCTCAGCGACATAGCATCGAGATTTCCCAAAAGATGGATTTCCACAATTATGTGAACAAGGAGATAACATTTGTCATATCAAATGATATAATGATGTATGCTCGAGGAAAAACATATACACCTAAACATTTGTTTGAAAGTTGCACTCGAAATATGGGCTTAGGGTGCATGATCAAGTTAGAATGGTGATCCAATAAACAATAGTCTAAGAATGAACGGTTGACCATTTACTTGAAAGCAATAGGGTAGCTAGAAGTTTTGAATTCACACATCATAGTTCATTTGTCGGTTTTCCGTTTAGAAACAACAGGGGGACCAAGGAATGAACGAAGATGGCAGGAAGTATCACTTGTACCAAGAATGCATAAGAGGTGGTGAAATTCTCATGACATTATTGACACAAAAGATGGTAATACTCCAAGGTAAAGAAGAACAAATGTTGGATAGCAGGGATCTCAAGGTATAACACAAAACACGAACAAGTTTGTGTTGGAGGGAAGGCAATAAAGTGGTTGGTGATAACACAAATCATCGAGGCAAGGATGGTATTTCTCATCATGAATCCGATTGATATCCTGGAAGAGCTCATAAGGTTGATGATGATCACGACACATTTGTCGAGAGGTTACACGAAGATGTAATCGATCGACGATGACATCAATTCATACGAATGATGAAGCGAAAGGTTATTGGAACCACGATTAGGACACAAACTCGAAATCAAGTTTGTTGTTCAAGGAGAAATTATATGACGACGAAAATCGACGCAAGCTTAGCTTATCGTTGAAAGTTGTGCTCCGGGAATAAGGACCAAGTAGCACAGTTAAAATCATCATGATAATGATATAGTCAAACAGGCTAGGAATGGCATGATCGGGTACAAACTCGTACTTATAGAAGCTTACTGAAGAGTTGTTGAACCATAGTGCGGACTTGGTTCAGATATCGGTGTCCTTGACTGTTTAATAACTCAGAGCCCGTGAAAAATTGGAATCAGTGGGAAGGTAGCACTTGATGAATAACTCCTAAGAAGTTATGCAGTTCCATGATAATCTGGAGATACCAGGGGGTAATACTCTATGACAGATCAAAGTAGAGGTTGGACTGGTGTATTGATCCATAGAAGACAAGTGATTAAACTTGCCTGAGAAATGGGATCAAAGAGAAAATATGGTCGGAACCACGATTGCATAGGATACATTCACAGATACTAGATGATATTGTATCAACGAAATAGTTATTATCGCAAGAAGCTTCTATGGTAGGATCTACATCGTGTCCATGGGCATGAACACAAAGTTCAAGGTCGACTCCTAGTTCTTCAATGTATAACCTTCCATTCACCTCTCACTTTTGAAGAAGTCGTAGTGTTGAAATTTTATCTAGCAAAATACCAGAAGAGTATGACTCGTGAAAACTTTCGAGTTCACACATATTAAGGAAGGCATAGGTTCAACCCATCGGGGCATCTCAGAATCATATACTAGAATCTTTAGAAGTAATTAACTCAAGCTCGAAGGCAGAGCATGGTTGAGAAAGCAGAGGATACAATTTACCAAAGGCATTATGTATCAGAGGAAAGGCTCACAAGGTTATTGAATATGAAGGGCGTTGTCAGGTAAAATCCAACAATGGATCGGGCGATCCATAACGGAGCTGATGTGAGTATCGGTACTCAATCAGAGGAAGAAAGAATGCACGGGCATCATATTATAGGACAACTGAATAATTTGATGCTTAGATAACAAAGGAATTATGATTTCCAAAATAAAGGATCAGAAGCAGACGCTCTGACCAAGGATGGATAAGTTCAATAGACTTAGGGGCACAATCGACGGCAATTGATTGGTCAAGAACCAGCTCATGTTCAAAAATAACGTCTGAGCCGGAAGGAGGAATTCTAGGATCTGTTTGAGGATTGCGAGCATTCGCAACAAATCGAATCAACGGACTCAAATGATAATGACAATGGATGTCAACAAGATTACTAGACTTATGGGATTAACCATAATGCAAGTAATCAAGAATTTCAAGAGCAATAGGATGCTCAGGATTTTCGGAAGATCGAATGGTATTTCGAGGATTCGTGACATACATGCATCAACTAGGGATGAGTGGATACTCGGTAAGTGCAAGAAATTATCCGTAGGGGTATTCAGGCGACAAGGAACTGCAAGGCAGTAGGCACAAAAGGATTCTCGGAACATTAGAGAGAATTTCGGGGTATCTTGTAATAACAAGATCAACTAGGAATAAAATTAAGAACGACAGGTGTAAGTATTTATCCATAGGGATGTTTCGGTGGTAGGGAATTGCAAAAGCGACAGGCATAAGGTCTCGACAGAATAACGGAGAGTATCTTCAAATCCTTCTGGTTCACGAAGCAATCACCTGTAGTGAGGGGTTCTCCGGGAGGAAGTAGTAACGAGATCCTAAAGTTAGATTTTAGTAAATTCATTAAACCCGAATAGAGGAGAGATCAGAGTCCCAGAGTAAAGATCGAGGAGTAAAAGATCCTAGTACCACCCAATGGCGACGTGTGCCCGTAAGACACACAACCATGTTAGTAAAAGTTTTTGCAACGTCTAGACTCGACTTCGGCCAAGGAGTTTGGAAGGGGGATTCCTACAGGCAGTCGGCTCTGATACCAACTTGTGACCCCCCCGATTTAATCGTACACTAATCATGCACGCAAATGTGTACGATCAAGATCAAGGACTCACGGGAAGATATCACAACACAACTCTACAAATAAAATAAGTCATACAAGCATCATAATACAAGCCAGGGGCCTCGAGGGCTCGAATACAAGTGCTCGATCATAGACGAGTCAGCGGAAGCAACAATATCTGAGTACAGACATAAGTTAAACAAGTTTGCCTTAGGAAGGCTAGCACAAACTGGGATACAGAACGAAAGAGGCGCAAACCTCCTGCCTGGGATCCTCCTAAACTACTCCTGGTCGTCGTCAGCGGGCTGCACGTAGTAGTAGGCGCCTCCAGTGTAGTAGTCGTCGTCGAAGGTGGCGTCTGGCTCCTGGACTCCAGCATCTGGTTGCGACAACCAGAAAGAAAGGAAAGGGGGAAAGGGGGGAAGAAAGCAACCGTGAGTACTCATCCAAAGAACTCGCAAGCAAGGAGCTACACTACATATGCATGGGTATATGTGTAAAGGGCCATATCAGTGGACTGAACTGCAGAATGCTAGAATAAGAGGGGGGATAGCTAGTCTTAACGAAGACTACGCTTCTGGACACCTGTCTTGCAACAGGTAGGAGGGTAGGTTGAAATCCTCCGAGTAACATCACATAGCAATAATCCTACCCGACGATCCCCTCCTCATATCCCTGAGAGAGAGCGACCACCGGTTGTATCTGGCACTTGGAAGGGTGTGTTTTATCAAGTATCTGGTTCTAGTTGTCATAAGCTCAAGGTACAACTCCAAGTCATCCTGTTACCGAAGATCACGGCTATTCGAATAGATTAACTTCCCTGCAGGGGTGCACCATCTTACCCAGCACGCTTGATCCCATTTGGCCGGACACACTTTCCTGGGTCATGCCCGGCCGTGGAAGATCAACACGTCGCAGCCCCACCTAAGCACAACAGAGAGGCCAGCACGCCGGTCTAAACCTAAGCACGCAGGGGTCTGGGCCCATCGCCCTGAGCACACCTGCACGTTGCGTGGGCGGCCGGAAGCAGACCTAGCCTAGTGGCGTTACAATCCAATCCGGCGCGTGCCGCTCCGTCGCTGACGTCTGAAGTGCTTCGGCTGATACCACGACGCCGGGATACCCATAACTACTCCCGCCTAGATGGTTAGTGCGTATAAGCTCGTAGTCAACTCAGATCAAATACCAAGACCTCGTTAAGCATGTTAAGTATCCGTGAACGCCAAACAGGGCCAGGCCCACCTCTCTCTCCTAGGCGGTCTCAACCTGCCCTGTCGCTCCGCCTCAAAGATCCACTCGCGGGTGCTCCATCAGTCGACCCGACTTTAGTCTCCAGATGTATCATGTATAAAGTATATAGAATATACCCGTGATCACCTCCCGAGTGATCACGGCCCGATAGTATAGCACGGCAGACGGACAAGAATGTAGGGCCACAGATGAATGTACTAGCATCCTATACTAAGCATATAGGATTGCAGGTAAGGTAACAACAGTAGTAACAAGGACAGGCTATGCAGCAGTATAGGAGTATCTGAAAGCAGTAACATGCTACACTACTCTAATGCAAGCAGTAAGAGAAGAGTAGGCGATATCTGGTGATCAAGGGGGGGGGGGGGCTTGCCTGGTTGCTCTGGCAAGAGAGAGGGGTCCTCAACTCCGTAGTCGTACTGGGCAGCAGCAGCGTCGGTCTCGTGGTCTACCGGAGAGAAGAGGGGGAAGAAACAATGAATATAATGCAAACAAATGCATATCGATGCATGACATGACAAGTATCAGTGCTAGAGGTGCCCTAACGCGGTATGAGGTGATACCGGTGGAGGGGGGAAACATCCGGGAAAGTATCCCCGGCGTTTCGCGTTTTCGGGCAGAGGAGCCGGAGGGGGAAAGTTGCGTGTTCGGTATGCTAGGGGTGTGTGGCGGACGAACGAGCTGCGTAACCGGATTCGTCACGTCGTTCTGAGCAACTTTCATGTAGAAAGTATTTTCATCCGAGTTACGGATTAAAAGATATGATTTTCTAAAGATTTAAATCATTTTCTGATTTTAATTATTTATCTAAAGCCAACATTATCCAGAACAGTGTCTGATGATGCAAGCATGACATCAGAGTGATGTCAGCAGGTCAACTGGTCGGTTGACCAGTCAAACCAGACAGGTGGGTCCAGTGGGACCCACATGTCATTGTGAGGGGCATTAACAGAGTTTTGAAACTAATTAAATGGGTTAATTAGCAGGTAGGGCCCAGTAGTCAGTGAGAGATTAGGTTTTAATTAATTTATTTAATGAATTAGCAGTTTATCTATTTGTTTTTATATGTTTTATGGGATGGGGCCCGCATGTCAGTGGCAGTAACTGCCACGTCAGCGAAGTTGACTTGGTCAACGTGGCCAGTTGGGGCCCCCAGGCCCACAGGCAGCGACCCAGGGGTGGGGCCCTCCTAGCCACGTCGGCGGACGGTGCCGGAGCGACTCCGGCGACCCAACAGAGGCGGCCCCTCGCCGGAGTTGGCCGGAACTGCGCTACGGGGCACCAAATCAGGCGCGGCCAGGCTCTCTGGAACGGCCTCTTCGCGCCGCGTCCGATGGAGGGGAGCACGACGGCGTGGGTGGCCGGAATGGTCGCCGGCGACGAGCGCGGCGGGCTGCAGTTCGGGCGCAGACGAAGATGGCGACACAGCGCGCTTCGGGGTGAAAGGGAAGGCTAGGGTGGACCTGCGCGACGCGCTGAGCACAAAGGACTCGGCCCCGTGACCATTTGGTCACCGGAAGGGCACCGGCGACGCGCGCAGGCGGCGGCGCGGTCGGGTCCCCGACGAGAAACGCGCTAGTAGGCACGGGAAGGCTATTGCGCGGGTGAGTTGGGCTCCTAGGAACCCCAGGAGTGCAACGGCGAGTTCGGGCGTGCGTGACGACGGCGGCGAGGTACGCCGTGGCGACCAGAGCCTCGGCAATGCCGGCGGCTGGCTACAGAGCGCTAGGGGGCCAACGAAGAGCAGCAGGGGGAGGAGAAGCTCACCGTGCGGCACGCAAGATGGCCCTTGGGAGTTTAGTAGCCGGAGAGTCGACGGCGCTCGTCGGAGATGCGTCGGGGATCCGAGGAAGAAGACGAGGTTGGGGCAGCGTTCGATGGTGCTCGGCGTCCTGCGTCTTGATGTGGAGGCGTAGTCGAGGGAGGCGGAGCGTGCGGACGCGTCGGAAGGGCGTGGAGGTCGCGGTGGCCGCGAGTACTACGGCGGCGAGGCCATGGTGGCGCTCGGTTGCCGTGGGGAACGAGGGGGCGAGGTGCGGTGGATCTGGAGGGGGGAGCGCAGGGACCGAGGCGAGAGTGGGGGGGGCGAGTGGGAGGAGGAACCGAGGAGGCGCGGCGTGGCGACCTTATCCCCTCGTCTCGTCGCCGGCGAGGGGGGTTCGGTTGGGACGCGCCCTGTTCCGACCCGGGTCGGGGGAACAGGGGAAGGGGACGTGGTGCGGGAGCTGGGCCGGCTGGGCCGGCCAGGCTGGCTGCGGGCCAGGGGGGTTGGGCGGTGGCCGTGCGGGTGGGTTGGGCTGCCTGGTCCAGGGGGCTTCCCCCCCTTTTTTTTGTAATTTCTTTCTTTTATTTATTTTCCCTTTCTGTTTTATTTAGTTTTAGGGCATTTAGGCATTTTATAAAATGGTGTTTGCTTCACCATAATTACCAGTGCAATATTTGGCAACCCCCGAACATTTTAGTTTTAAAGTTTGAAAACTTTTAATGTTTGCCATTATTTGAATTTGAATTTGAAACGTTTTCGAATCAACCCGAGATTAACTACAGTGACTGAGGTGACATGGCATCATTAACGTGAGATTACTGTAGCATGATTATCCGGGTCACACATTTGAAGCCCAATGTTAAATGTTTCCTGCTCAATTATCCAAACACCGCTGTATGGGTAATGTCATGAAAATTCTCTCCCGTACCTAAAGAGTTTTCTACATTATATCCTGTCTTGGATATCATGCTCTGCTTGTCCTTGGGAAGATATACCCTTGAAATATGTGTTTAAACACCTTTTCCTTTCCATGGTTCTGTTTAAACCTGATAATCACTTTTCCTTTCCATTGATTTGTTTAAACCTTCTGGTGATCTATATGATCCAAGCAGAAATATTCTTCTGCTTATGTAAACACCTCGGTGTACATTTCTGTCAGCAAGACCCTGTTACTATTGTTGATGACATTATGGTAACCACCAATAGACGAGAACTTTGCCTATTGGTCCGCCTCGTTCAACGAGCAGGAAAATGGTTCTCTTCGTCCCTCGCCCTTAGTACCGACATTGTTGTTAACATAACTGATAGGCTACCCTCTAACATGTCTTGCTATCATGACCATGCAAGATGTCAACACCCTTCCTACTTTTAACCACATGGTGGGCCCATAACCCACAGTTCCATAGGATCAAAACCTGACTCTCCTATACAGCCCTGTTACTAATGGTTATTTCCCACGCTTGGCTTCGTATTTAATTCACGGCCACCTTCCTAATGCTCTATTCTGGTATCAGACGCAATACTTACTTTCGTTGCTCTGAACCCCTTTCTCACTCCGGTTCAGACTTTGAGCAACTATCTATCCGCTTGGAACCTCTTACTGTACCTTCATACCTTACTCGACATATTTTATTGGTTCAACTCGAGAGATGCTCTTATGCTCATTCATGGGTTAACCCCATATTGTCTCCCTCATAAGCATTCTGTCATAGCTGAGCTGCCCCTTACCTATTCGTAAGTGCGATGGAATTCCCGAAGAAAGAATGCCGACTTCATCACGATGACTGGAAGCAGAGAAATGAAGACATCAGCGAAAGGGGTCAACCTCTTCAAGAAGAGAAACCAAGACCGAGAAGATCTGTTAGATTTTCCGTAACCCAATCCCTTCCCCCTTACTCCCCTCTTAAATCTCGGGACGAGATTTCTTGTAGTGGAGGAGAATCGTGACGCCCGGATAACTAATCTACAATGAACCTCTGCTAACGACGCCACATCACCTTGGTTACCATTGATAAACTCACGTTAGTTTAAAGCAGATTCAAATTAAATTTGAATTAAAGTCAAACTATGAAAGTTTTCAAATATTAAAACTAAAATGTTCGGGTAATGGCAAATAATGCATAGATAATTACGATGGCGAAACCACACTTTTATAAAATGTTTGAATACTCTAAAATGAATAAAATAGTTGCTAAAACAATTAAATAAATTTCTTTTGAATTTTATAAAATACTAAACTATTTGGTTCAAGGGTAAAACTTTTTGTGACAGTAGTTGGAATTGTAACTCAGTTTTAGGTGTGGGTTTTTACTTTTTGTAAAACTAAAAAGTATTAAAGAAATAAAAGAACACAGAAAAGAAAGATAAAAATAAAACAAAATGAACAAAAGGCAAACCTCCCACCCCCACTAGGCCTTGGCCCAGATGGCCAAGCGGCACAGCCAGCCTTGGTCCGCCCCATCCAGCCCAACTCCTCCCCCTGTCTTCTTCGTTCTCTGTTCACCGACCGCGGTGGAGGACCGTGTGTCGTCCATGGACGGATTAGCCACGGGGCGGCCATCCCGTACCTTCCCGTCGTCTCCCAGCGGAGGATAAGAACGACCCCGAGCCCCCTGGATCGAACCTTATCTCCTTCCCCTTCCATTCGCTCCTCTGCTCGAATCCAAAGCCTCCCAATGCCTCACCGCCACGTTTCCCTCATCGCCGTGGCCACCGGCCTCCCCACGGCCAGCCAAGGCGCCCAGGAGGACCGCCGCCGTCGTCCTCTTTGGCTACGGGGGTGCGTTCAAGCCCGGAGCCACCTCATTGACCGGATCGACGCCATCTTCTTCCTCGGTCGTCGCCGCTGCTCTTCATCGATCCGTCGCCTCTGCAGCTCCTAAGCCACCAACGGGCCTCCGTGTGCCTCCGCAGTGAGCTCCTGGTCCGATTCCCCCTCTTCTCCGGCTCGATCTGTTCCGTGAGCTTTGTCCACCATGGCAGGAGTTCAGTGTCCGCATACGTGCACGCTGTTGCTCCTCTGTTGCTGAAGCGTGTTGCTGCTGGTTTCTACCTACTGCTGCTTGCCGCTGCTCGCGCCGTCACGCCGTGCCCGCGCTCGCTGGCCTTTGGCCACGACCGGTTGCGCCCGGCCGCGCCTACGCGTGTGCCCGCCTTCGCGTGGCCTCGCCCCCATGCGTGCTCCCGCGTCGCACCGCTACTGCTGATTGTTGTTGCCGCTAGGTGCTTCTTCTACTAGCTGCCGCTGCTTGCTGCTCTTGCGGCTGCCTTGTGCGTTGCTGTTTCTCTTACTCTACTGCTTGTTCCTGCTGCTACCTAGCCGCAGCTTCTGCTGGTGTTTTGCTACTGTTGCTCTGCTTTGCTAGCTGCCTGCTATTACGCTGATGCTAGTGGCCATGGCCGGGCACATGTTTGTGTGCGTGTTTGTGCAAAGCCACCAACAGCCGGCCGGTGCAAATTAGTTTAGGGGCTGATTACTAGTTAGGTTAACTGCTAACCAATGACAGTGGCCCCCACTGTTAGTTAATCTAATTTAACTAGTGTCTAGTTAACCTTAGACAATGGCATGTGGGACCAGCCTACACTATTCATCATTTGACCATTCAACCTTTGACTGGGTCAACCCACCGCACTGGCCCCACTGGCATACTCATAGGCTAGTGTAACACTAGGTGACAAAAGTATTTACTGTTTCATTTTTGAATTAAATAAAATCTAGAAAACATTTAAACTTTAATAAATCATATAAAATAATCCGTAGCTCAGATGAAAATGTTTTCTACATGAAAGTTGCTTAGAACGACGAGACAAATCGGAATACGCAGCCCGTTTGTCCGTCACACATCCCTAGCATAGCGAACACGCAACTTTCCCCCTCCGGTTCATTTGTCCGAAAACGCGAAATACCGGGGATACTTTCCCGGATGTTTCCCCGCTTCACCGGTATCACCTACTACCGCGTTAGGGCACACCGAACACCGCGTATTGTCTTGTTACGCTTTGTGATGCTTTGATTGCTCTGTTATTTATTGTGTTCCCCCTTCGTTACTTCTTTCCGGTAGACCCCGAGACTGTCGGCGACCCCCAGTTCGACTACGGAGTGACGACCCCTCCTTGCCAGAGCAACCAGGCAAGCCCCCCCTTGATCACCAGATATCGCCTATTCTTCTTTATACTGCTTGCATTAGAGTAGTGTAGCATGTTACTGCTTTCCGTTAATCCTATTCTGATGCATAGCCTGTCATTGTTGCTACAGTCATTGATACCTTACCCGCAATCCTAAATACTTAGTATAGGATGCTAGTTTATCATCAGTGGCCCTACACTCTTGTCCGTCTGCCATGCTATACTACTGGGCTGTGATCACTTCGGGAGGTGATCACGGGCATATATTACATATACTTTACACTATTACATTACCTGTGATACTGTTCGGAGATGGGGGGCTGAAAGGACAGGTGGCTCCATCCCGGTAGAGGTGGGCCTGGGTTCCCGACGGCCCCCGACTGTTACCTTGTGGCGGAGCGACATGGCAGGTTGAGACCGCCTAGGAGAAAGGTGGGCCTGGCCCTGTTCGGCGTTCGCGGATACTTAACACGCTTAACGAGATCTTGGTATTTGATCTGAGTCTGGCTACTGGCCTATACACACTAACCAACTACGCGGGAAAGTTATGGGCACTCGACGTCGTGGTATCAGCCGAAGCCTTCTTGACGTCAGCGACTGAGCGGCGCGCGCCGGGTTGGACTGTGTTAACGCAACTTCCTTTGTAATGGAGGTTGCTAGGTCTGCCCACCAGCCGCGTACGCAACG
Source organism: Triticum aestivum (assembly GCF_018294505.1). Lineage (NCBI taxonomy): Eukaryota > Viridiplantae > Streptophyta > Magnoliopsida > Poales > Poaceae > Triticum > Triticum aestivum. Next base: position 443,214,536 of record NC_057810.1, on the reverse strand, counting down.
TGCAGGTGTGCAATGGGCGATGGGCCCAGACCCCTGCGGGCATAGGATTTAGACCGGCGTGCTGACCTCTCTGTTGTGCCTAGGTGGGGCTGCGACATGTTGATCTTCCGAGGCCGGGCATGACCCAGGAAAGTGTGTCCGACCAAATGAGATCGAGCGTGTTGGGTTATGTGGTGCACCCCTGCAGGGAAGTTAATCTATTCGAATAGCCGTGATCTTCGGTAACAGGACGACTTGGAGTTGTACCTTGACCTTATGACAACTAGAACCGGATACTTAATAAAACACACCCTTCCAAGTTCCAGATACAACCCGGTGATCGCTCTCTAACAGGGCGACGAGGAGAGGATCGCCGGGTAGGATTATGCTATGCGATGCTACTGGAGATGCTACTTGGAGGATTCAATCTACTCTCTTCTACATGCTGCAAGACGGAGGCTGCCAGAAGCGTAGTCTTCAATAGGACTAGCTATCCCCCTCTTATTCTGGCATTCTGCAGTTCAGTCCACTGATATGGCCTCCTTACACATATACCCATGCATATGTAGTGTAGTTCCTTGCTTGCGAGTACTTTGGATGAGTACTCACGGTTGCTTTCTCCCCCCCTTTTCCCCTTTCCTTTCTTTCTGGTTGTCGCAACCAGATGCTGGAGCCCTGGAGCCAGACGCCACCGTCGACGATGATTCCTACTACACTGGAGGTGCCTACTACTACGTACAGGCCGCTGACGACGACCATGAGTAGTTTAGGAGGATCCCATGCAGGAGGCCTGCGCCTCTTTCGATATGTATCCCAGTTTGTGCTAGCCTTCTTAAGGCAAACTTGTTTAACTTATGTCTGTACTCAGATATTGTTGCTTCCGCTGACTCGTCTATGATCGACCACTTGTATTTGAGCCCTTGAGGCCCCTGGCTTGTATTATGATGCTTGTATGACTTATTTATGTTTTAGAGTTGTGTTGTGATATCTTCCCGTGAGTCCCTGATCTTGATCGTACACATTTGCGTGCATGATTAGTGTACGATTGAATCGGGGGCGTCACATTCACCCTCGGGGTGAGGGTATGTACCAGTAGCTATGTGTTTGATCTCTCTCTCTCTCTCTCTCGTGTTATCTCTATGGCACGATCTTGATGTATCGCGAGCTTTGCTATTATAGTTGGATCTTATGATGTTTCTCCCCTTCTACTCTCTTGTGATGAATTGAGTTTTCCTCTTGAAGTTATCTTATCGGATTGAGTCTTTAATGATTGGAGAACACTTGATGTATGTCTTGCCGTGTTCATCTGTGGTGACAATGGGATATCACGTGCCACTTGATGTATATTTTGGTGATCAACTTGCGGGTTCCTCCCATGAACCTATGCATAGGGGTTGGCACACGTCCTCGTCTTGACTCTCCGATAGAAACTTTGGGGCACTCTTTGAAGTACTTTATGTTGGTTGGATAGATGAATCTGAGATTGTATGATGCATATCGTATAATCATGCCCACGGATACTTGAGGTGACAATGGAGTATCTAGATCACATTAGGGTTTTGGTTGATTTGTGTCTTAAGGTGTTATTCTAGTACGAACTCTTGAATAGATTGATCCGAAAGAATAACTTTGAGGTGGTTTCATACCCTACCATAATCTCTTCGTTTGTTCTCCGCTATTAGTGGCTTTGGAGTGACTCTTTATTGCATGTTGAGGGATAGTTATATGATCCAATTGTGTTATTATTGTTGAGAGAACTTGCACCAGTGAAAGTATGAACCATATGCCTTGTTTCCTACCATTGCAATACCGTTTACGCTCACTTTTATCATTAGTTACCTTGCTGTTTTTATATTTTCAGATTACAAAAACCTATATCTACTATCCATATTGCACTTGTATCACCATCTCTTCGCTGAACTAGTGCACCTATATAATTTGCCATTGTATTGGGTGTGTTGGGGACACAAGAGACTCTTTGCTATTTGGTTGCAGGGTTGCTTGAGAGAGACCATCTTCATCCTACGCCTCCCACGGATTGATAAACCTTAGGTCATCCACTTGAGAGAAATTTGCTACTATCCTACAAACCTCTGCACTTGGAGGCCCAACAACGTCTACAAGAAGAAGGTTGCCTAGTAGACATCAAGCTCTTTTTTGGCGCTGTTGCCGGGGAGGCTAGGTAAGCGGCACTCATACCCCGTCAACTAAGCTCTTTTCTGGCGCCGTTGCCGGGGAGGTGAGTGCTTGAAGGTATATCTTTAGATATTACAATTGAATCTTCTTGTTTTATCACTAGCTTAGTTTACAAAAGAAAATTACAAAAAAATGGAATTGAGAGTGCCTCATATGCTTCATCTTTTTAATGTCTTCAGTGAAAATAAGGATTCCGATAATTGTGCCCAATTGCTAGAGGAAGAATGCCTTAGAATGTTTGGTACTAGATCTTTGTATGATGAGCATGATTGCAATGTTGTTAGTATGAATTCCTTGAATATCCATGGTGCTAATGATATGCAAAGCCACAAGCTTGGGGAAGCTATGTTTGATGAAGATGATATTTTTTGTCCCCCAAGTTTTGATGAGCAAATTTATTTTGATGATAGCATGCCTCCTACTTATGATGATTATATTGATGAAAGTGGGTTTGGAAGATTTTCAACTTTAGGAAGTAGTGATCCAACTCTTTTGGAGGATGTTCAATTTTATTGTGATGAATATGAAAGTGGATTTGGAAGAGTGTCAACTTTATTTAGTGATGATTCCACTATTTCGGAAGAGGTTCCAATTGATTATGAGAACAAAGTTGCTATCTATGATGATTATTGTGATGACTTGTATGCTATTAGGAATAATGATAACCATGAAACTTGTCATCATGATTTTAGTTTTCAATTGGATTATGCCTCACATGATAATTATTTTGTTGAGTTTGCTCCCACTACTATTGATGAGAGTAAATTTGCTTATGTGGAGAGTAGTAAAATTTCTATGCTTGTAGATCATGGAAAGAATGCTTTAGGTGCTGGTTATATTGTTGAATTCATTCATGATGCTACTGAAAATTATTATAAGGGAGGAACATATGCTTGTAGGAATTGCAATAATATCAAGTTTCCTCTCTATGTGCTGAAAGTCTTGAAGTTATGCTTGTTTTACCTTCCTATGCTAGTTGATTATGGTTCCCATAAGTTGTTTGCTCACAAAATCCCTATGCATAGGAAGTGGGTTAGACTTAAATGTGCTAGTCATATGCTTCATGATGCTCCCGTTATATTTCAATTCTTATCTTTTATGTGAGCATCATTGTCATCATCATGCCTAGCTACAAAGGTATTAAAGAAAAACGCTTGTTGGGAGACAACCCAATATTTACCCTTACTGTTTTTGTGTGTCCACATGATTATGCTACTGTAGTAATCATGTTTTATAGCTTTTGTTTCAATAAAGTGCCAAGTAAGACCTTTAGGATAGCTTACAGTGATAGTTGTGTTGATCCTGCTGAGAATCAGAAACTTTTTCACCCAGTAAATTAGTTTTGTTAATTCACAGAAACGTGCTTATGATCTGATTCTTTTTGCTCTGGATTGGTACACAAATTGCTTAGGACTTCCTAATTTGGTAGGATTTTTTGTAGTTCCATAAGTATATGTTTTATACAGATTACTACAGACTGTTCTGTTTTTGACAGATTCTGTTTTCTATGTGTTGTTTGCTTATTTTGATGAATCGTGAGTAGTATCGGAGGGTATGAACCATAGATAAGTTAGAATACAGTAGATATTACACCAATATGAATTTAGAATGAGTTCATTACAGTACCTAAGTGGTTGTCTTATTTTCTTATACTAACAGAGCTTACGAGTTTTCTGTTGAGTTTTGTGTTGTGAAGTTTTCAAGTTTTGGGTAAAGATTCGATGGACTATGGAATAAGTAGTGCTAGTACTTAGGTTATAAAAAGGGGAACTACCTAACCGAAAATTACTCTACCTTTCCTCCTCATAAGTGCTTCTTCTTCGTCCGTCCTTGCCATGGCCGGTGAGCAGAGCTCTAGGTCGAGAACTACTCGTAACAAGGGAGCGACAACCAAGGCTGTGGAAAAAAAGAGAGGGCTCGCCGCCACGTAGAGACCTCGAAAGATCTCTCATGGGCAGGCGATGGCTCCCAGGAGCGCCCTAGCCTTGGAGGCGAACATGCTGAGCCGGCAGCGCTGGAGTCGTTATCCCTCGACGGCATGCCCGATCAGCTCAATAAGCACCTCAATAAGCAGAAGGAGTTCATCCAAGGCTTGGTGGAGCTGCTGAAAGAGAGCCTCGACGACATGCCCACTGAGCTCAAGAAGTAGGGGGAGTTGACCACCGGCTTGGTGATGCTACTAAAGAAGAGCATTGCCTCAGAGAAGAAGGTGACCGGCAAAATCCTGCAACTTCAGGAGGACAAGGCGAAGCTCTGCCATGAGCTCGACCCGTTGAAGGAGAAGAATGCCGACTGGAAGAAGCTGCATGAGAATAGTAGTTCCTCGATGAAGATGCTGCAGGCCCTCGTCATGGAACAGAAGGAGGAGTTGGCGAAGCTCCGCATCAAGCACCCGACTGCTGTCAAGGTACGTAATGCGGCCGTGGAACAGATGATGAAGGCTCGTGTCGAGAAATCCCACGTCATGGACAGAATGAAGAAGATGGCGGAGGAGACGCGCAAGGAGATGGAGGTCGTGGAGGCGATGAAGAAGCAGTTACAACTCCGCAGCGAATTAGATCATTTGGGGTGATAATATTCCTTCTTCTTTTGCTCCTGTGTTTCATCTTTTGCTTCGGGTGTTTCGCCGCACGTGTCACGTTCACTGTGAGGCATGAATAGAACAATGCTAACAATGAGATGACTAGCAAATTAGATCATTTCCTATCGCCATATGGCACTGGGCTGCCGTGTTTCGTGCTCCTCCGTCATAGTACTACTCCAGTGGAAAACTTGAGTATACCGCATGGTTCTTAGCTCCTCCTCAGGTCGTCGGCACATTTATACGAGCAGTCAAATCACAAGGCCCCGCCTTCCAGCAATAATGAGCCGTCAAATCACAAAGGCCCTCGCCTCTCGTGAAACCGACCAAGCTAGACTGCCCCGCCCTCTAGCCTATTAAAAATGTATACTTTTGTATAGTAGTAGTATTGATGGATTGCGCCATGGAGCAAAACTTGAAATTAAAAAAAGGTGTACATATAGAGAGCGCTCGTCGCCAAATTATGTATAGTAGTCGCCAACCCGTGCGTTCGCACGGGCTAATTTATTTATTAATATATGCAAAAGCTCATACCATTTATACATTTTGAATCTAGTTTAGATCCCAATGGACATGCAACATCTTATAATTTTAAAATTCTAGTAATTATACATTTGAATAGAACAATTTTATGATTTTGTAGTTTTTGTATATTTGCAGAAAATCACACTCAAATATGTATTAAACTCATTTTGATTAACTACCAAGAAGTCCACGGGTGAAATAGCATGACCATCGTGAGGTCATTAACCTGAATTGTACGGTATTCATTATAGCAATGTCATCTTAGAATATTCCCATTTTTTGACCATGTACTGCAAGGCAGGAGCCGCACAGTGTACAATATAAGTAGAGAGAAGTGAGGGGTGTGACACTTACAAAAACCTAACTATGGAAGAGAAGAGATCCAAGATAGAAGGCTATTCCTATATTTACATTTGATTTTATGAGCTAACAGAGATAGATCATGTACAAAGTTTCTTCTCCAAGCCCCAAAACTTGGGGCCTCATTTCTGAAGATTTTTGTCGTTCCTCTGGGTCCAGATGTTCCAAGTGGCAATAAAAACCACCACAATAAAGAAGGGTATATCAAAATCCTTCCTTTCTACTACCGCCATCAAATAGGTTGATTGATTTGGTTGAGATGCCCAAGTAATCCCAAGATAATTCCAACTGGATGAAGTTAAAAACAAAGAACATATGTGCTCGATCCTCATGTGTGAGAGTCTGCAAAGATGTCGGCTTTGCATCATATCTCTTGCGTTAAGCCTATCCACCAGGAGTAGCCAACCAAAGACTTTGATCTTGAGCATGCAGGAACACTTCCATATACACTTAACAATTGGATCCACAGTAATATGGCTATTACCAAAGTTATAATATACCTTGGATCAAAATTCACCAGTTTTGGTTGGCCAGTGGAAAATGTCCTTGCCCTTAGCGTTGATAGATATTGATGACAGAATGGACTCCAAATGAATCAACTCATGATGGGCTTCAATGGAGAGAAGGGGGTGCAGGTTACTGACCATGGATGGTAGATCATCGAGGCTTTGACAGTAAGCATGTCATCCAACACGAAAGAGTGCAGTTGGGGGAAACGATCTTTCATGGGAGTATTTCTTCCCTGGAGTTGCCAAAGATCAAGATAGAAAAGCACAGCTTCACTAGAATGAACCTTAGGGATAGAAAGCTGACAAAACTTGTCGTATAATTTAAACACATCGTGCCACCAGAAAGAGCCGCATGCATTAGTGGCTTGGGGTGCTGAAGAACCATAGTATGTATCTCAAATGAGTTCAACTTAGGGAACCTCCATTTTGTTGAAAAACTTAAACAAATGTTTCAGCAGCATTGGTTGGCCACTGTAAAATATAAATTAATAAACGAAAAGTGAGAAACGAACAAACACGTCGATGATAAAATTCAATAACAATAGAGCGATACTTTGTAAGAAGAATGTTATCCTTCGAATATTTGTAGAGGTCAATTATTTTTCTAGATAGACCATGCCTATTTTTGATGGATGCAAATGCTCTATGGGATATAAAGTAACTTTTACTCAATTTTGTTGGATCATATACTGCTTGTACAATCGACGGTAACCTATACTACTTGTCTAGTCTATGGTAATACTTGAACTCAAAATACATGTGTGTCTCGTAAACCCAAAAGGAGGTAGTACATCCATTTGTCATACTTTTCTTATGATAAACCTCATAGAAGGAGCAGCTGGCCTGAAATTGTCGTCCCAAATATGAAATAATACTATGGCCCGTGAAGCACATGTAGTTACTCCCGCAATTAAATTTAAGGTCTAACTATTCTCCATGTTAGTGCGAACTAAATCATTTGAACTGCAATGACATCTAAAATGGAGTAGTTATTTTCAACTATTATTTTCACACTGCTACTATCGATGAACCTACAAACAAACACAATTTGAATGCTTAACCCAAGGCATATTTCAAATGAATGACCTACCTAGTAAGCCCCTCAGTGAATAGAAGGGAATAGAAATTTACATCAAACTTTACTGGCATAGCACCAATTCAGGCATATATCAAGATAAGTAATAACCTATGAGCTCAAATATAAATTCAAAAATTATGCTTATATATACGCATCTGTATTCTTACATCAGTTGTTTCATTATCCATTCACTGGAAGATACCAAGTTATACAATTTGGAACGAATGACAGGCCCCACCTTAAATCATTTTTTCCTATAATTCCTTTAGTCAAACAATCAACCAAATCATGTATCATGGAGAGAAAGAGAAAGATATGATAGACAATTCTACCATCTTCCAGAAAATAACAGCCAAACACACGATAATTATAGAAATGTTATAAATCGCCATGAGGCCTATACAAAATATGATGTTCACGAACTTCATCTATTTAAAACTATAGTCACATTGGTAAATATATAATGTGGAGGAACAATTAACTACGGTGAGTGTCAACCATATGAATGGATACATACATGTCATCACCACACTAAATGGTGCTGACGTTGCTACTGGTTCTTTGCTAAGATATGATATGTGCTAGCAGGAGAGTTTTTTGTGAGCGTTTCACATGTCAAACTTCTGATATTTGGGAACTTAAGTGCAGAAAATGTTTTTGTGCCTTTTTGCATTTTACATGTCAGACTAAATGAGTTTCCTTATTAGATCATGCTGAGATCAAGTACAATACATCAAACTCATTACTATCTTGATGTGTTCAAAGAATTAAATAAATTAATATGTTTGAGTAACATTTCCCCAATATAACCAACCATGCAAACATCGAATTAGTAGATACACAAAGAAAACCTGATGAATAAAAACAAATGATTCATATAACCAATCTTGCACGTAACCATAAATAACTTTTACGCCAATTCATGAATTCTATGTAGCAGATGATGAGAGAAATTATATGGAATAATTAGTAGCTTAACAGTAAGAGCGTACAAAAGGAGCTAGTTCAACATGTACCTATCCCATCAGAAGTAACGACGTTGTCCAAGTCGACCACATCTTGTCGTGATACATAGATCAGATGTGTAAGCATGCATGTATATTAAACTGCACATATATGCAAACATACACGCAGTCAGAGACTCAGTAAACTGCTTCTTTTGTAGGATGAAATAGCATGTTCCTGTTTACTTACTACTCGCTCCGTTCAGTAATGTAAGACATTTTTTAACTCTTGTATAGTGTCAAAAAACGTCTTACATTATGGGACAGAGGGAGTACGTTATAATATTCCGTCCCCAGTGCACACACACTTTGCACACTGTTTTTTGACATCATCGTGATTAGAAGCAGAATAAACAATCGTTCGGAGATGTAAAGATTAGACTGAAAAAAAGATTTGCATGTATGTTATTCATACCTTCAAATAATCAGAACTAACAGAGACAAATGTATGCTTCCTAATCTGTAGACTAAATAGGACAATCTACAGTCCATGATAGAAAAAACTTTACAATGCTAATAACTAATCATAAAATCATGTCGACCATCATGTTAAATTATTAATCATATTTATGAAAAAAGGTTCCAAATGCAGTGTGCCCAAAGTGCATAGCAATACACGATGAACAATTGTTGCGTAATCAGTCATTCATGGACAACATCACAATCATAAGATGGAAATATTAAACGTCAGCTCTTGCAGGTGAGCTCGGCAAATAACACTCTTATTCCAACTTCTATCAATTGGCTAATGTGCTACAGCATGCTCTTGCTGGAAGCTAAATTTTGAAAAGATCTTTTGGAATGATAGAATACACGAAAATAAGTGAATAGTTTTGAACTTAAATGGTTTGTTCTGATAGCATGGTAGTATGAGATAAACTTGCTAATTTCTCAGTGTATTCCACATCAAGCTAACAAAGAAAGTGTACAGAAATCATGTGTTCAATTTGTATCATGGTATGCTCACAAGAATACCTTTCTGCCAGAATGCAAGAAAGTACCTTTTTTCCTTTTGAATATCCGTGATGACAATTTCAATGGTTATCTTAGAATTTTGTAACTTTTTGAAAGTGCTACTGGCAACAAACTTTTAGCTCAACTCAACAATTTTGCTATCGCCTTTACTCTGTGTATATAACACATAAACACCAACTATTCATTATAATATTTATCAGATCTCTTGAAAGGAGGTTGGAGACTGAAATTGCAACATATGGTAGTAAGTTTTCTATCATGATTGTACCAATGATCAAATATTTATTTGGATAACAGAAAACATTGTCCCCACTTGCACTATGTCTCAATTTAGTTTTCACTAATTGCCAAATGAAATTAGCAAACTCCAATTCACCTATCCAACAGAAGATCTTTTTTTTCTTCTCAAAATTGAATAGAATGGACATCGAATTATATGCCAAGCAACCTGGACACGTGAAACTATAATGCGGAGAATAAATTAGAATCTCGGCAAAAAGGAAAGCTAAGATAGGATGGCCACCGAGGGATTCAGGTGTCCATAATAGTTTTTGCGCTCATAGAACGTGCATGCAATTATGAGGTAGCCCTAGAGGTAAATACTAATGGTATTCATCCCTCTATTTAAGTGAAATTAAGGGGTGATGCTATACAATGTATAATATCAGTATATTTGGTTCAAAATCCTCCCTCCTATGATCATTTTTTTGCCTTGTACATTTACTGTTTGTCCTACTTTTCAAGAATCGGACACCAATTGCTCCTTACAGAACGTGCACCCACTTAATTATGTCTAAACACAGGATTGACTTGGCGTTATCCGATTAGACTACCCAGCCAAAGTATAATATTGCAGAAAATTTGTGCATTACCATGGAATCAACGTACCTAGCTAGACACGGCCACCGGGAAATTTCAAAATAGTGGAGAACAAATCATGCTTGTTTTTATACAATCTACACGTGGTTCATCTTCCGACATAAGAAAATTATCTTATCTGCATATATGGCCTACAGAATAAAAATCTCAAGGAAAAAAAATGTGTAAGGGGTATGTGATCCATATACAATAAATCATGCTTAAGAGCAGAAAATTCACAGAATAGATAAAAACAACATTGAATTAAGTTTGCATAATTCTGCATCAATAGAGTGTGGGTTCAATTGAGCCCAGAGTAAATTGAAGATTTGTTCGCATTCACAGCTTCGCGGATGAGCACATCTAGGCAGCACTACACATGGGTAGCAGTCGGACCAGACCAAATTGTTTTTTTTGATAGAAAGACTATAAGGGAACCCCTACAGTATAATTGGTGCAACAAACCCAAATTGCAAGTACCATGCCTTGAAGCTGGGTGGGTGGGAAGGCATCAGCCCCTTCCCACCACCAGACCAAATTGTAGCACGCATGAAGGATGTACTAATGGAAAGAATTTTGGAAGATACTGAGCAAGTACAATTTGCATCATATTTTAGCACTAACGCTAGAATGCCTCAGTAAACATAGGCTATTCCTCCCACCGGAACCATGGCTTATGTACCCAGGAAATTTAAGCCCAAGAAGAATCGCTCCAACACAAAGCAGAAATAAGATAGTTAGGGGGCGGAGTACATTCCTGTGCCATAGACGTGGTTCGGTCACAATCGTAGTGGTGGCGGGGCGGCCATATCACGGACCCATAGTAACCAAGCCCAATGGGAGCATGAGGAGACAGAGAGACCACACAGAGGGCACATTGCAGGTCGGAGGAGCCAAGAAGACGATCCCAATGACTGCTGGGTTTCCACACCAGAGGATGGAGCTGCTGCTAGGGTTCGTCTAGGAGGCGTTTGCGGAGGCAGAAAGTTGAGGCGGCGGCCGGAACTGCAGCTAGCGTTCGCCGAGAAGGCGTTTATGGAGGCAAAAGGTCAAGGCAGTGGTTGGAACTGCAGGTACGGTTTACCGAGGAGGCTTGCGGAGGCATAAGGTCGGAGTGGCGGCTGGAATCAGATGATGCGGTGGCGGCGGCTAGAAGATAGAGAGGCTACGGGGAAAAAAGATGCCTATTTTGATTTTAGGATGCATAACCTAGTTTATGACCTATAAGGAGCGAGTCATGAGATTGGGAGAGAGGTAGAGCAATGGGTCACTTTTTTTAATTATTCTGATTAAGGGAGTTAGCGAAAAGATCTACACCGTAATAACTCGGTCCCACATAAGATAAACGGCTCCTAATTTCTGATTAACGTGGTAATTTTTGAGGAGTCTGTGATTAGTAGAGGTATAGATAGATAGATAGATAGATAGTACTATGAAAAAGGCTAGTCACAATAATGGTGTCCAACACAACCCACCCCTCAAATAAAACTAAGCACCCTGGAATTCTTTGACAAAACTAAGCACCCTGAAATTCTTTGACAACTAAACTGCTACCTATATGATGTTGGCCATATATATTGTACGTATATAATGTGAAGAAACGAATGGTAGTACTATACCAACTAAAAGATGAAATATAAGAAATACTAGTATGTACGTACTGAAGAGTTAAAGTAACGAGAAGAAACATAACATAGTTCTGCCGGGGGCTCAGCATAACACACCCCTCAAATTAAACTAAGCACACCTGAAATTAAACTATGCAACTAATCCGGTAGACACTGCATTAGAATCACCGTGAGCAACAGCACTACCACCTTACTCGGAGTCCTCGTCCACGTCCTCGACTTTGTCCTTGTCCCTCTTCCTCTTGGCCAATACTTCTTTGCTTGAACCGCACACTTGGCTCTTGCTCTTCATCCAACCCTTGTAGATATTGAAACAAAGGTAGCCATCCATTGCAGCATAGTGGATGTGGTCTATATCTAGTACATTCTGCTGCCATGCATGACGATGAAACGTGCGATGAGGTTTCTTCAGTTTACTGTACGAAGGATGAACCTCCTGCCAGGGTCAGCATTGAAGGCTGGACACTGGAGGGCAGCAGCCGATTCTTCTGGAGGTCGAAGGGGTTGCCTACAACGAGGCATATCTGACCCAGGACTCTTTTGTCGTTCGTAAAGTCTACAGTAACGAATTTGACTAGGTTGTTCTTGACGAAGTTCTTAAAATCCAGGTATTCAACATCGGCATGGCATATGTGGTAGACCAAGCATAAGTCATGCACGCAAACCTGGATCACGGCGGGCTTCTTCCTCTCTTCCTCCTTTAGATCCTACTCTAGTCCCAGGACCGTGGTGTACTCAACATCTAGCCCAGCGACCCACTCATCATCTGAGTTTTCGAACATGTGTCTGAAGAGAGAAAGGCATCCTTTCACCGTCGCGGAAGAACGGGTGTAGATGACGTTGAACTCATCGCCGGTGATGGTTCTAACCTTGTACTCACCGCTGATCATGGAGATTTGGGATGCCATGGATTCGGGAGGAGGGTTAGGATTAGTGGAACTGCCGTAATGTGAAAGGACAGGACGAGTAGGAGCGAACCGCCATAATATTAAAGGACGTGTGGGGACGAGTAGGAGCAAACTACCAGCGTGCGAACGGCAGGGCACTGGCTTTCCATTCTCCCATGATACGGGCTTCCGAGAGCCCTTGGATATGAGATCGAACGGTTGCATGGCGTGATTCTAGACCTATGGGTGAATATCCTATCCTGGAGGGTTATTCTGCAAATTTTTAGCAACTTAGCATGCGACCGTTCGATCTCAGATCCAAGGGCTGCCAGTAGCCCGTATCATGGCCGCGCCTACCACGACCCTCGCGTCGCTCGTGCGGTCGCCCTTGGAGATTTAGCACGGTGCGTTAGGCTATCTGATGTTGGCATGTCATACATAGTCATCAGTTAGTCACTCATACTACAACAAGGTTAGCTTTAAGGTTGGCTATAAGTGTATTTTTTTACTTCTTTCTATCTCTTTCTTCGTACTCCCTCCGTCCCATAATATAAGAACATTTTTGACACTAGTGTAGTGCCAAAAACATTCTTATATTATGGGACAGAGGGAGTAGTATTTATTGCATTTGCCAAGGAGTGACCTCTTCCAATGAAATGGTGTGCTTATTAGTTTTTTGTTGCTATGTTTGCTTCATTTAATTAGTTATAGACTCAAAATTGTCTTTTCACTTAGGTACACGCGCTTAGCACCGTTTCTTCCTTCGGTCACCAAACTAGTCTCTCTCTTCTTGATTAACTTACCACATCAGACTTTATGCCTATGTGGCAAGCTTAGCACCTATAGGAGCAAGTAAGTACAATAGTGCGCTTTACATGGCATTTTTGCATATGTGGAGGAAAGAGAGGCAAGGAAAAAGTGGAGAAGTGGGCTATCATGCAAGAGCCAACCTCTACTACATGGTGGAGCATTGGGAGAGGCACCTGTATGGAGGTGGTCAGGAATCGGGAGACTCACGCCGGTCGTAGCGCCGCGGTTAAAATGATAATGGCAAGTCAAATCATGGGGCCCCACCTGTCCAGCAGTAACTCGCTGTCAAATCACACAACCCTACGTTTGCAGCAGCCTACTCCCTCATCTTCTCGCGTCTCTGTCGAATCGACCAGGCGGAACTGCCCCGCCTATCGCACAGGAAAAGCCCCGCCCTCGACTTTTAAATAGTACAGTATACTAATTTTGTATCCGTGGATTGCGCCACGGAGCAAAGCCTCTAGAAAACGATGGTACACATGTACGGAGTATACAGCACGCCCGTCGTGTTCGCGTCGCATCCCGGACAGTCGGTCGGTCTGGCACACTGCTCTTCGAATGGAACACGCGTCATATTGCGTTTGCACACACATGTGGGACCGCAATTGAGAACCGACCATACGCACACTCCCCGGCCCCGCAAGTCGGGTGACTTAATAGAAGAGGGAGACGAGCGATAGTACTAGAGAAGTGTTGTACTACGTTGGTGCCTGGATGATCCCTGCAAGACACGGAAGATCAGTTCGTCCATGCATGTGACCAGACTCTATCAGACACGCCTGGATTGGCTATCATCTACATATCGTGCAGGATGTGTTGTACAGGGCTGTAGTTCTGGTGAGAAATCTAAAAAAGGTTTCTTGTCATCTCGCAAAATTAGGTGTCATGTGCTTCGGATCACTGCGAGGGTTAAACAACAACAAATGAGTTGGGCTAGTCATTGGGGGCACATGCACGAAGACTACTCGGCTGCCATCTAGATCAAGCCGGCTGTGTTAATTAGGACATCTAACGACGGACCCTATGAGTTTATCTTTAATTTGAGCTTTGTTCCTCGTCTAGTTTGTTCGTCGGGATTCATGTTGTCTCCTTTGGGCAGTGAGGTTATGATTTCTTGTCATGTGGCATTTTTTCGTGTTATATGTTATAATCCGGTGCTTCAGATCAGAATGACGACAACTGTGCCTTCAGGCCACATGCATGAAGACTTCTCGACAGTCATGACGAGGTCAAGCCGGCTCGGTAGACAAAAGAAAACTAGTACTCCACTATATAGGCAGGAGCCTCCGTGCTTGCTTGCTAGTGTTGCTCTCTTAACACTGTCTCGTCCTCTCCAGATCTAAACACGACAGTGGTGGCCACACACTCTCTCGCTCTGCTCACCGCTGGTCATAGATCCAGCCGGATCCGCTCCGTCGGGGAACGTGAGAAGGTGCAATGTTCACGCGGTCATCCTCGGTGACGGCTCTTACCCACTGCTGGCGCGTCCCGATCAGCCTACCTCACCATTCTCTCCCAAGCACCGCTGGCGAGGGAGGGCCTCCGACCCCTTCTTCCTCGCTACCGTAGTGTGGGCATATCCGGCCTCCCGTCGCCCACCTAGCGACATCCCGACGACCATCAGGTATAACTTCCTTTGAAACCGGCCTTGCTCTACTTCCCGAGCTCCCGACGTCGCTGCATTTGTATCTTTTACTATTTCTCAGGCCCCCTCATAGATAGGATCGATCGGCTGTTCGAAAACCACCTAATTTTTTATGGTTAAGAGGTAACACTAGTTCATGCACTCGAATCTAGTACTACTTGGTTCAAACAAGGAAGAAAGGGGGTGGGGGTGGGGGAAGATTTGTTACCTGAATCTAGGACTTGGTCGAAAGAGGAAATAATGGGGGCGAAAAGTAGTAGAGACTGGCTATGCAACTGGT
The DNA here is from genome assembly GCF_018294505.1 of Triticum aestivum. Taxonomy (NCBI): domain Eukaryota; kingdom Viridiplantae; phylum Streptophyta; class Magnoliopsida; order Poales; family Poaceae; genus Triticum; species Triticum aestivum. The sequence continues at coordinate 443,199,221 of NC_057810.1, read as the reverse complement.
CTCTACGTCTAATAGGGAAAAAAAGGGAAACGCAGTACAAACTCAATATAAACCCGATCTATTGGTTGAAAAATGAAAGAAAGTGGGGACTGGGGGACAAGTCAATAGAGTAAGTCCAACACTAGATTTGCTAGCCTCACACAGTATAAGGTGGCTATACCGAACAAAAATGGGACCAACCCAGATATCTGTAATGCCCCGAATCCAATGCGCCAGGTGTCTTCAAGTTATTCGCCATCATTATCATGTCATTGGCTTGTGTGTTGCATTTTGCCATGTAATAATCTGCATTTCATCTGCATGTTTTCCAAAACTTGCATCGGTTCGGGTTCCCCCGGTTCTCTCTGTTGTCCGTTCTGAGCCCAACCACATTCGCACGCGCCCATCGCCCCTCTCAGACCTTGTTTCATGAGCAGGAGAAAAACGTTCTTGGAATGGGCCGAGATTTGCCGAATGGCCTTGGTATATCATCGGTAGAACGCCCGTCAAATTCCGTTCCATTTGGAGGTTGTTTGATGCCCCAACGATTAACCGAGTTAACCAAAAACCCCTTCTCTTTGCATCCCAGCACCCCTTCACCACAGCCCAATAGCCCATCCAAACCCCCTCCATGCTCTCCGTCGTTGGATCACGATCGTGTGGGTCAAAACCACACCTCATTTGGACACTCCTAGCTCCCTATGCCTATATAAACACACCCTCCCCTGAAATTCGCGGATGAATCCACCCTAACACTAGCTACCTTCCTCCCTCCGTGTCGCCGGACATGTCAACCGATGGCCGGACACGTCCAGTCACCGCCCCAGCGAATCGCGCGCCACCACGTCACCGCCGTCGGCCCCCTCTCTCTCCTCACGCCGCCGGCCCGCCGAGCCCACGCGGGGCCCTCCCGGCCCGAGTCAGCACCGCTGCCAGCCCGCAGGCCCGGATCTCCGCCGCCTTGCCCATGCGCCTCCTGCGCCTGAGCATCTTGCCCCGCACCGGCAACCTCCGCCTGCCGCCGCCTGCTCTGATGCGCCGCTGCCGCTCGTTCATCACCGGGGTGCTCCACGCCGCCACCCAGGACCCCGCGGCCTGTATCCCGTGCTAGCCTGACCCCGCTCCCTCGCCGGCGTCGTCGTCCTCCGTGCCCCCGCCAGCACCGCCCCGCCGCCGCATGAGCTCGTCGGCCTCTGCCCGAGCTCGCTGGAGCCACGCCTCGCTGTCTCGGCCGGAGAATGCCACCGCCTTGCCGCCGGATCCGCGGCCCCGCGCCGTCCCTGACCTCCTCCGCCATCCCGCACCCCTCGCCGGCCTCCCCCTCGCTGGAGAGCTCGCGGGAGCTCTCACCGGTGCCGGATCCGGGGAGGTGGATGAGATCCACCACTCCCCCAATCTAAACGCCCCATCCCGATGCGGATCCCACCGTCCCGGAACGACCCCATCCAGTTTCGGAGGGTATATTTTCTTCCAAGTCCCGAAAATCTTACATTCTGGTGCACTGTTTGTCATGCCATAACTTCTTATGTGCTACTTCGTTTTGTGTGTGTAATATATCAAAATGTTCATTGTGAGATGCTCTTCATTTCATTACACTGTGCCGTGCTAGTTTGAGTTCATCTGGATTCCCTAATCATCGTTGCAAGAGTGCTATATGATGTTGTCTGATATAGTTTAACAGAACTTGCTGATTTGTCATTTTCGTTCCATTTTGTGTGTGCATCCTATGAGCTTGATGTATAGATGAGTTTTGAGCTACATCATGCCATCTTTACAGTGGTGCAATCCATGTATTTTTGTATGCCTTGTGGTGAGTGCATCAAGCTTGTGAAGTGGGCTACTTGCTGTTACTGTTTTGCTAGGCTGAATCTGTTACATCATGTTGCTATGTAAACCTGCTGTTACAAGTCATTCTATACATAATTTGGAGAGGTTCACTAAGGATGGATTTTTATAAATGTTATGATATATCCATACATGCCCTTGTTTGCATTTATATCCTGCTGTATCTTGTTATCATGCTCCAAAGTTGCTAAATAATGTTGCTGTCAGCCTGTTAACATGAAGTTCAATTTTGCCATGTGTTTTGCTAGTGATACATGCAACCTATGACTATGCTATTGCCATGTGTAGCTTCATAGTTATGTCATCTTACTATTGGTTGACTTCACATGCCATGAAATGCTCTGTGTAGAGTGGTACAAGCTCACCAACATGCGTACTTATCATTGTTCCTGCCATGTGCTGTTATTTTGTCTGAATCTGTCATATCACTTGACATGTTTGCATGGGTCCTACCATCTTTTCTGTTGATCTTTGGAATTAGTTCAGTAAGGGAGTTTTGTTCTTTATCTTTAGTATTAGCACGCCAGGATCTATTTTGCCATGATGGCTTGCTGTACAATGTTGTTTGATAGCTCTAAACATTGCAACCTTATGTTATTTCTATCATGCTCAGTGATTTTCTGCTAAGTCTGTGAACTGTTATTATTTGCAATCTTGCCATGTCTTTTTGAACATGTTATAGTGTTTTCTGGAGATAGCTCAGTGTTCATGTGTTGTCATGCTTCATTTGTACATCACGCCCATGACATTTGTTTGCATGTTGAGGTGATGTAGCATGTTGTTTTGATGCTTGCAAGATGCCTAGTTGCTGTTTTGGACAGATTGTTGTTATATCTTGTTTGGAGTGTATGTGTTGCACTGTTGCTCCGTTTGGAGTGTGCTCTATATGAAACTTGCTTAGATTTGCATGTATTTTCATCTTGTCATGCTGAATCCTTGTTTTGAGAGTGTTTGCTTGATGTTTGAATGCCTTTTGCATCAATGCCATGTTTAACTTGTTTTGCTCATATCTTCTAGGCCGTAGCTTCGAAATAATTGAACTTTATATGTAACTTGACTAGAATTTCATGTAGATCATGTTGATGCATCTTAACTTGCTATTTAACAACTTGAACATAAGGTTTACTCAGTTATGGACCAATTGCAAAATTTGCATATGAGGACTTACCGGATTAGTTATATGTTGTTTTCTGCCTCATTTAAAGTTGCTTTGATGTGTTGCTCTTGTATGCATCATCCTCTGCCATGAGTAGCATCATTTAACCTTGTCATGCATCATAATTGGTTGTGCATCATGCCTTGTTCATGTGTTGTTTGTTTACTATGTTATTTGCTTCTTTTCGGTTGTGCTTCTTCTCGATAGTTCCTGTTTCGTTGCGATTGTGAGGATGCGTTTGACTACGCTTGGTTCGTCTTCGCCCGTTCGTCTTCTTCATGGACTCGTTCTTCCTCCTAGCGGGATTCCAGGCAAGATGACCGTCACCTTGGATCTCACTACTATCATTGCTATGCTAGTTGCTTCGTTCTATCACTATGCTGCGCTACCTATCACTTGTTCATCAAGCCTCCCAAATTGCCATGTCAGCCTCTAACCTTTTACAACCTTCCTAGCAAACCGTTGCTTGGCTATGTTACCACTTTTGCTCAACCCCTCTTATAGCATTGTTAGTTGCAGGTGAAGTTGAAGATTGCTCCATGTTGGACAGGATTATGTTGGGATATCACAATATCTCTTATTTAATTAATGCACCTATATACTTGGTAAAGGGTGGAAGGCTCGGCCTTGTGCCTGGTGTTTTGTTCCACTCTTGTCGCCCTAGATTTTCGTCATACTGGTGTTATGTTCCTTGATTTTGCATTCCTTACGCGGTTGGGTGATTTATGGGACCCCCTTGACAGTTCGCTTTGAATAAAACTCCTCCAGCAAGGCCCAACCTTGGTATTACCATTTTCCTACCTAAGCCTTATTCCCTTGGGTTTTCGGAGCCCGACGGTCATCTTTATTTAACCCCCGGGCCAGTGCTCCTTCGAGTATTGGTCCGAACCGAGCAGCCTGCAGGGCCACCTCGGGGAAACTTGAGGGCTGGTTTTACTCGTAGCTTGACTTATCCGGTGTGCCCTGAGAATGAGGTACGTGTGACTCCTATCGGGATTTGTCGGCACATCGGGCGGCTTTGCTGGTCTTGTTTTACCATTGTTGAAATGTCTTGTAACCGGGATTCCGAGACTGATCGGGTCTTCCTGGGAGAAGGAATATCCTTCGTTGATCGTGAGATCTTGTGATGGGCTAAGTTGGGACACCCCTGCAGGGTATAAACTTTCGAGAGCCGTGCCCGCGATTATGTGGCAGATGGGAATTTGTTAATGTCTGGTTGTAGAGAACTTGACACCAGATTCGAATTAAAACACATCAACCGTGTGTGTAGCCGTGATGGTCTCTTTTCGGCGGAGCCCGGGAAGTGAACACGGTTTTGGGTTATGGATGAACGTAAGTAGTTTCAGGATCACTTCTTGATCACTTCTAGCTTCTTCACCGTTCCATTTGCTTCTCTTATCACTCTTATTTTCGTAAGTTAGCCACCATATCATGCTTAGTCACTCCTGCAACCTCACCACTTTACCCCTTCCTTACCCAGTAAGCTTTGCTAGTCTTGATACCCATGGTAATGGGATTGCTGAGTCATCGTGGCTCACAGACTACTACAACAACGGTTGCAGGTACAGGTTACACGATGTTCATGACGTGAGAGTGATGCTTTCTTGTTTTGAGTTCTTCTTCTGCTTCGTCGTTCAGGGGATAGGTTCCTAGTCGGCAGCCTGGGCTAGCAGGGTGGATGTCGTTTGAGTTTCTGTTTGTGTTCCATCCGTAGTCGGATGATGCTCTTATCTATGATGTTGTTGTATTCATGTGGCATTGTATGCCTCTTGTATGTATCCCCAACTGTTATCTAATGGTATGACGTAATGATATCCACCTTGCAAAAGCGTCTCCAATATGCGCTTCTATCCTTGGTGGGACCTTCGAGTTCCTTTAGTATAGGGTCGCATATTGGGCGTGACAAGTTGGTATCAGAGCCTTGACCAACCATAGGAGCCCCCTTGATTGATCGTGTAGTTTGTCCGTTGTCGAGTCTAGAAGAAAACTTTTCGGAGTCTAGTTATATCGGAGAGTAGGAATTCTTTTTACTCCTCAGCCCCTTCGTCGCTCTGGTGAGGAATCTTGACGTAGGTGTTTCGAGTTACTCCTATTCCCCTTCAAAATTTTCTTTAGGATCACGCAGTTGGTTTTCCTATTGTTGGTTCTCAGCTCTTTCCATCCAGTGCATTTCTCGTCAAGTTGACTCGAGCCTCTTCTTCTTTGCCAAGTTCAATCCTCAGTTGTTTTCTTTTTCCCGCCTGCCCACCCCTTTTTCTCCTCGGAGCCGGAGTCCGTAATCGAGTATCCATCCTACTCGTGCGAAGCCTTTGCTTTCTTTCAACCTGTGTTTTCTCTTCAATCTATTAGTCGATTCCCCCTTCTAAGTTGCCTTTGTTTTTCCCGCCCTCCCACCCTCTTCTTCCCGGAGCTTGAGTCTCTTTCGAGCATCAATTTCATTCGTGCGGAGCTGTTGGGGAGCGTAGTAATTTCAAAAAATTTCCTACGCACACGCAAGATCATGGTGATGATATAGCAACGAGGGGAGAGTGTTGTCTACGTACCCTCGTAGACCGAAGCGGAAGCATTGACGCAACGTAGAGGAAGTAGTCGTACGTCCTCCGGTTCAACCGATCCAAGTACCGTTACTCCGGCACCTCCGAGTTCTTGACACGCGTACAGCTTGATGACGCACCCTCGATCTCTGATCCAGCAGAGGCGCCGAGGGGGAGTTCCGTCAGCACGACGGCGTGGTGACGATCTTGATGTTCTCCTGTTGCAGGGCTTCGCCTAAGCACCGCTACAATATGACCGAGGTGTAATATCGTGGAGGGGGGCACCGCACACGGCTAAGGAACGATCAATGATCAACTTGTGTGTTCTAGGGTGCCCCCCTACCCCCGTATATAAAGGAGGGAGGGAGGAGGTGGCCGGCCCTAGGGGGGGCGCGCCATGAGGAGGGGGAAACCTACTCCAAGTAGGTTTCCCTCTCTTTTCCTTATCTTATTTGGAGGGGGAAGGAAAGAGTACTAGTATTAGGAAGTAGTACTAGTAGTAGTAATAGGAAGAGGGGGAAGGAGAAAGGAAAGGGGGGGCCGGCCCCCCTCCCCAATTCGGATTGGGCTTGGGGGGGCGCGCCCCCCTCCCTTGCTCCTTCTCTCTTCCTCCTACATGGGCCCAATAAGGCCCATATACCTCCCGGGGGGTTCCGGTAACCTCCCGGGGCTCCAAACTTCTCCGGAACCTTTCCGGTGTCCAAATATATCCGTCCAATATATCAATCTTTATGTCTCGACCATTTCGAGACTCCTCGTCATGTCCGTAATCATATCCGGGACTCCGAACAACCTTCGGTACATCAAAATACATAAACTCATAATATAACTGTCATCGAAACCTTAAGCGTGCGGACCCTACGGTTCGAGAACGATGTAGACATGACTGAGACACATCTCTGGTCAATAACCAATAGCGGGACCTGGATGCCCATATTGGTTCCTACATATTCTACGAAGATCTTTATCGGTCAAACCGCATAACAACATACGTTGTTCCCTTTGTCATCGGTATGTTACTTGTCCGAGATTCGATCGTCGGTATCCAATACCTAGTTCAATCTCGTTATCGACAAGTCTCTTTACTCGTTCTGTAATACTTCATCTTATAACTAACTCATTAGTTACATGCTTGCAAGGCTTAGGTGATGAGCATTGCCGAGAGGGCCCAGAGATACCTCTCCGACAATCGGAGTGACAAAACCTAATCTCGAATTATGCTAACTCAACATGTACCTTCGGAGACACCTGTAGTACTCCTTTATAATCACCCAGTTACGTTGTGACGTTTGGTAGTACCCAAAGTGTTCCTCCGGTAAACGGGAGTTACACAATTCTCATAGTTACAGGAACATGTATAAGTCATGAAGGAAGCAATAGCAGAATACTAAACGATCAAGTGCTAAGCTAACGGGATGGGTCATGTCAATCACCTCATTCTCCTAATGATGTGATCCCATTAATCAAATGACAACACATGTCAATGGTTAGGAAACATAACCATCTTTGATTAATGAGCTAGTCAAGTAGAGGCATACTAGTGACTATATGTTTGTCTATGTATTCACACATGTATCATGTTTCCGGTTAATACAATTCTAGCATGAATAATAAACATTTATCATGATATGAGGAAATAAATAATAACTTTATTATTGCCTCTAGGGCATATTTCCTTCAGTCTCCCACTTGCACTAGAGTCAATAATCTAGATTACATAGTAATGATTCTAACACCCATGGAGTCTTGGTGCTGATCATGTTTTGCTCGTGAGAGAGGCTTAGTCAACGGGTCTGCAACATTCAGATCCGTATGTATCTTGCAAATCTCTATGTCTCCCACTTGGACTTGGTCCCGAATGGAATTGAAGCGTCTCTTGATGTGCTTGGTCCTCTTGTGAAATCTGGATTCCTTTGCCAAGGCAATTGCACCAGTATTGTCACAGAAGATCTTCATTGGTCCCGATGCACTAGGTATGACACCTAGATCGGAAATGAACTCCTTCATCCAGACTCCTTCATTTGCTGCTTCAGAAGCAGCTATGTACTCCGCTTCACATGTAGATCCCGCCACGACGCTTTGTTTAGAACTGCACCAACTTACAGCTCCACCGTTTAATAAAAACACGTATCCGGTCTGCGATTTAGAATCGTCCGGATCAGTGTCAAAGCTTGCATCGACGTAACCATTTACGACTAGCTCTTTGTCACCTCCATATACGAGAAACATATCCTTAGTCCTTTTCAGGTATTTCAGGATGTTCTTGACCGCTGTCCAGTGATCCACTCCTGGATTACTTTGGTACCTACCTGCCAAGCTTATTGCTAAGCATACGTCAGGTCTGGTACACAGCATTGCATACATGATAGAGCCTATGGCTGAAGCATAGGGAACATCTTTCATTTTCTCTCTATCTTCTGCTGTGGTCGGGCATTGAGTTTGACTCAACTTCACACCTTGTAGCACAGGCAAGAATCCTTTCTTTGCCTGATCCATTTTGAACTTTTTCAAAATTTTGTCAAGGTATGTACTTTGTGAAAGTCCTATTAAGCGTCTTGATCTATCTCTATAGATCTTGATGCCCAATATGTAAGCAGCTTCACCGAGGTCTTTCATAGAAAAACTTTTATTCAAGTATCCCTTTATGCTATCCAGAAATTCTATATCATTTCCAATTAATAATATGTCATCAACATATAAAACTAGAAATGCTACAGAGCTCCCACTCACTTTCTTGTAAATACAGGCTTCTCCAAAAGTCTGTATAAAACCATATGCTTTGATCACACTATCAAAACGTTTATTCCAACTCCGAGATGCTTGCACCAGTCCATAAATGGAACGTTGGAGCTTGCACACTTTGTCAGCACCTTTTGGATCAACAAAACCTTCAGGTTGCATCATATACAACTCTTCTTCTAGAAATCCATTCAAGAATGCAGTCTTGACATCCATTTGCCAAATTTCATAATCATGAAATGCAGCAATAGCCAACATGATTCGGACAGACTTAAGCATCGCTACGGGTGAGAAAGTCTCATCGTAGTCAACCCCTTGAACTTGTCGAAAACCTTTTGCAACAAGTCGAGCTTTGTAGACAGTAACATTACCATCAGCGTCAGTCTTCTTCTTAAAGATCCATTTATTCTCAATGGCTTGCCGATCATCGGGCAAGTCAACCAAAGTCCATACTTTGTTTTCATACATGGATCCTATCTCAGATTTCATGGCCTCTAGCCATTTTGCGGAATCTGGGCTCATCATCGCTTCCTCATAGTTCGTAGGTTCATCATGGTCTAGTAACATGACTTCCAGAATAGGATTTCCGTACCACTCTGGTGCGGATCTTACTCTGGTAGACCTACGAGGTTCAGTAGAAACTTGATCTGAAGTTTCATGATCAATATCATTAGCTTCCTCACTAATTGGTGTAGTTGTCACAGGAACCGGTTCTTGTGATGAACTACTTTCCAATAAGGGAGTAGATACAGTTATCTCATCAAGTTCTACTTTCCTCCCACTCACTTCTTTCGAGAGAAACTCCTTCTCTAGAAAGGATCCGATTTTAGCAACGAAAATCTTGCCTTCAGATCTGTGATAGAAGGTGTACCCAATTGTCTCCTTTGGGTATCCTATGAAGACACATTTCTCCGATTTGGGTTCGAGCTTATCTGGTTGAAGTTTCTTCACATAAGCATCGCAGCCCCAAACTTTGAGAAACGACAACTTTGGTTTCTTGCCAAACCACAGTTCATAAGGCGTCGTCTCAACGGATTTTGATGGTGCCCTATTTAACGTGAATGCGGCCGTCTCTAAAGCATAACCCCAAAACGATAGCGGTAAATCGGTAAGAGACATCATAGATCGCACCATATCAAGTAAAGTACGATTACGACGTTCGGACACACCATTTCGCTGTGGTGTTCCAGGTGGCGTGAGTTGCGAAACTATTCCACATTGTTTCAAATGTAAACCAAACTCGTAACTCAAATATTCTCCTCCACGATCAGATCGTAGAAACTTTATTTTCTTGTTACGATGATTTTCTACTTCACTCTGAAATTCTTTGAACTTTTCAAATGTTTCAGACTTGTGCTTCATCAAGTAGATATACCCATATCTGCTCAAATCATCTGTGAAGGTGAGGAAATAACGATATCCGCCACGAGCCTCAACATTCATCGGACCACATACATCTGTATGTATGATTTCCAACAAATCTGTTGCTCTCTCCATAGATCCGGAGAACGGTGTTTTGGTCATCTTGCCCATGAGGCACGGTTCGCAAGTACCAAGTGATTCATAATCAAGTGATTCCAGAAGTCCATCAGTATGGAGTTTCTTCATGCGTTTTACACCGATATGACCTAAACGGCAGTGCCACAAATATGTTGCACTATCATTATCAACTCTGCATCTTTTGGCTTCAACATTATGAATATGTGTATCACTACTATCGAGATTTAATAAAAATAGACCACTCTTCAAGGGTGCATGACCATAAAAGATATTACTCATATAAATAGAACAACCATTATTCTCTGATTTAAATGAATAACCGTCTCGCATCAAACAAGATCCAGATATAATGTTCATGCTCAACGCAGGCACCAAATAACAATTATTCAGGTCTAAAACTAATCCCGATGGTAGATGTAGAGGTAGCGTGCCGACCGCGATCACATCGACTTTGGAACCATTTCCCACGCGCATCGTCACCTCGTCCTTAGCTAATCTTCGCTTAATCCGTAGTCCCTGTTTCGAGTTGCAAATGTTAGCAACAGAACCAGTATCAAATACCCAGGTGCTACTGCGAGCATTAGTAAGGTACACATCAATAACATGTATATCACATATACCTTTGTTCACTTTGCCATCCTTCTTATCCGCCAAATACTTGGGGCAGTTCCGCTTCCAGTGTCCAGTCTGCTTGCAGTAGAAGCACTCAGTTTCAGGCTTAGGTCCAGACTTGGGTTTCTTCACTTGAGCAGCAACTTGTTTGCCGTTCCTTTTGAAGTTCCCCTTCTTCTTCCCTTTGCCCCTTTTCTTGAAACCAGTGGTCTTGTTGACCATCAACACTTGATGCTCCTTTTTGATTTCTACCTCCGCGGCTTTCAGCATCGCGAAGAGCTCGGGAATAGTCTTGTTCATCCCTTGCATATTATAGTTCATCACAAAGCTCTTGTAGCTTGGTGGCAGTGATTGGAGAATTCTGTCAATGACGCTATCATCCGGAAGATTAACTCCCAGTTGAATCAAGTGATTATTATACCCAGACATTTTGAGTATATGCTCACTGACAGAACTGTTCTCCTCCATCTTGCAGCTGTAGAACTTATTGGAGACTTCATATCTCTCAATCCGGGCATTTGCTTGAAATATTAACTTCAACTCCTGGAACATCTCATATGCCCCATGACGTTCAAAACGTCGTTGAAGACCCGGTTCTAAGCCGTAAAGCATGGCACACTGAACTATAGAGTAGTCATCAGCTTTGCTCTGCCAGACGTTCTTAACGTCGTCAGTTGCATCAGCAGCAGGCCTGGCACCCAGCGGTGCTTCCAGGACGTAACTCTTCTGTGCAGCAATGAGGATAATCCTCAGGTTACGGACCCAGTCCGTGTAATTGCTACCATCATCTTTCAACTTTGCTTTCTCAAGGAACGCATTAAAATTCAACGGAACAACAGCACGAGCCATCTATCTACAAACAAACATAGACAAGCAAAATACTATCAGGTACTAAGTTCATGATAAATTTAAGTTCAATTAATCATATTACTAAAGAACTCCCACTTAGACAGACATCTCTCTAGTCATCTAAGTGATTACGTGATCCAAATCAACTAAACCATGTCCGATCATCACGTGAGATGGAGTAGTTTCAATGGTGAACATCTCTATGTTGATCATATCTACTATATGATTCACGCTCGACCTTTCGGTCCCCGTGTTCCGAGGCCATATCTGTATATGCTAGGCTCGTCAAGTATAACCTGAGTATTCCGCGTGTGCAACTGTTTTGCACCCGTTGTATTTGAACGTAGAGCCTATCACACCCGATCATCACGTGGTGTCTCAGCACGAAGAACTTTCGCAACGGTGCATACTCAGGGAGAACACTTCTTGATAATTAGTGAGAGATCATCTTAAAATGCTACCGTCAATCAAAGCAAGATAAGATGCATAAAGGATAAACATCACATGCAATCAATATAAGTGATATGATATGGCCATCATCATCTTGTGCTTGTGATCTCCATCTTCGAAGCACCGTCGTGATCACCATCGTCACCGGCGCGACACCTTGATCTCCATCGTAGCATCGTTGTCGTTACGCCATCTATTGCTTCTACGACTATCGCTACCGCTTAGTGATAAAGTAAAGCAATTACAGGGCGTTTGCATTTCATACAATAAAGCGACAACCATATGGCTCCTGCCAGTTGCCGATAACTTCGGTTACAAAACATGATCATCTCATACAATAAAATATAGCATCATGTCTTGGCCATATCACATCACAACATGCCCTGCAAAAACAAGTTAGACGTCCTCTACTTTGTTGTTGCAAATTTTACGTGGCTGCTACGGGCTTAAGCAAGAACCAATCTCACCTACGCATCAAAACCACAACGATAGTTTGTCAAATAGACTCCGTTTTAACCTTCACAAGGACCGGGCGTAGCCACACTCGGTTCAACTAAAGTGAGAGAGACAGACACCCGCCAGCCACCTTTAAGCACGAGTGCTCGTAACGGTGAAACCAGTCTCGCGTAAGCGTACGCGTAATGTCGGTCCGGGCCGCTTCATCTCACAATACCGCTGAACCAAAGTATGACATGCTGGTAGGCAGTATGACTTATATCGTCCACAACTCACTTGTGTTCTACTCGTGCATATAACATCAACGCATAAAACCTAGGCTCGGATGCCACTGTTGGGGAACGTAGTAATTTCAAAAAATTTCCTACGCACACGCAAGATCATGGTGATGATATAGCAACGAGGGGAGAGTGTTGTCTACGTACCCTCGTAGACCGAAGCGGAAGCGTTGACGCAACGTAGAGGAAGTAGTCGTACGTCCTCCGGTTCAACCGATCCAAGTACCGTTACTCCGGCACCTCCGAGTTCTTGACACGCGTACAGCTCGATGACGCACCCTCGATCTCCGATCCAGCAGAGGCGCCGAGGGGGAGTTCCGTCAGCACGACGGCGTGGTGACGATCTTGATGTTCTCCTGTTGCAGGGCTTCGCCTAAGCACCGCTACAATATGACCGAGGTGTAATATCGTGGAGGGGGGCACCGCACACGGCTAAGGAACGATCAATGATCAACTTGTGTGTTCTAGGGTGCCCCCCTACCCCCGTATATAAAGGAGGGAGGGAGGAGGTGGCCGGCCCTAGGGGGGCGCGCCATGAGGAGGGGGAAACCTACTCCAAGTAGGTTTCCCTCTCTTTTCCTTATCTTATTTGGAGGGGGAAGGAAAGAGTACTAGTATTAGGAAGTAGTACTAGTAGTAGTAATAGGAAGAGGGGGAAGGAGAAAGGAAAGGGGGGCCGGCCCCCCTCCCCAATTCGGATTGGGCTTGGGGGGGCGCGCCCCCCTCCCTTGCTCCTTCTCTCTTCCTCCTACATGGGCCCAATAAGGCCCATATACCTCCCGGGGGGTTCCGGTAACCTCCCGGGGCTCCAAACTTCTCCGGAACCTTTCCGGTGTCCAAATATATCCGTCCAATATATCAATCTTTATGTCTCGACCATTTCGAGACTCCTCGTCATGTCCGTAATCATATCCGGGACTCCGAACAACCTTCGGTACATCAAAATACATAAACTCATAATATAACTGTCATCGAAACCTTAAGCGTGCGGACCCTACGGTTCGAGAACGATGTAGACATGACTGAGACACATCTCTGGTCAATAACCAATAGCGGGACCTGGATGCCCATATTGGTTCCTACATATTCTACGAAGATCTTTATCGGTCAAACCGCATAACAACATACGTTGTTCCCTTTGTCATCGGTATGTTACTTGTCCGAGATTCGATCGTCGGTATCCAATACCTAGTTCAATCTCGTTATCGACAAGTCTCTTTACTCGTTCTGTAATACTTCATCTTATAACTAACTCATTAGTTACATGCTTGCAAGGCTTAGGTGATGAGCATTGCCGAGAGGGCCCAGAGATACCTCTCCGACAATCGGAGTGACAAAACCTAATCTCGAATTATGCTAACTCAACATGTACCTTCGGAGACACCTGTAGTACTCCTTTATAATCACCCAGTTACGTTGTGACGTTTGGTAGTACCCAAAGTGTTCCTCCGGTAAACGGGAGTTACACAATTCTCATAGTTACAGGAACATGTATAAGTCATGAAGGAAGCAATAGCAGAATACTAAACGATCAAGTGCTAAGCTAACGGGATGGGTCATGTCAATCACCTCATTCTCCTAATGATGTGATCCCATTAATCAAATGACAACACATGTCAATGATTAGGAAACATAACCATCTTTGATTAATGAGCTAGTCAAGTAGAGGCATACTAGTGACTATATGTTTGTCTATGTATTCACACATGTATCATGTTTCCGGTTAATACAATTCTAGCATGAATAATAAACATTTATCATGATATGAGGAAATAAATAATAACTTTATTATTGCCTCTAGGGCATATTTCCTTCAGGAGCCTCTTCAGTCTTTCATCAATTGTTTTTACCGGTGAATTCTCGTTTTGTTAGACATTCTTCATCTCTTTTTCTTCTCCGGTGGACTCAATTCAAGTTTTTCGGGTTGATCATACTCTTTCCCTTGGATCAAGAGTTTTCCCTGTTCGTTCGCCTCTCGCCAGTTTATCCTTCTGGTGTGCTCAAGACATCTCAGGAGATTTGTCAGCATTCTAATTAACTCGAGGTTGTCACCTCATTCAAATGTTTCAATTGTTCCGGTGCATCATCTATCTCTTCAACAATCCTTTCCAACGGTGTTATCTCTTCAGTGGGCCCTAACCCACAGGTCTTTTCCCAGGATCTGACCTGACTCTTCTAATTTTTCTGGAGTTATTCTCAAATTCTTTTCAGAGTTTGGCGTAAGAATGGATTCCATCAATCACATGCCTTCTCCAAGATCACGTTCAAATTATTTTCATCTTTGGTTCAACCCTTCCTCTTTTTCATTCTCGCTGGAGTACCTCAGTAATTTTGGTGGTGTTTCTCGTCGTCATTTGAAGATTGAAGAAGAGTTTTTTCTCTAATTTTTGTCCGTTCTCTCGAAGACTCATGGTTCTAGTTTCATGCTACCCTCTCGAATTATTCCATTTGTCGGATATTGTTCTCTTACCCATCCGGAGTATGTCAGGAGTTGTTTTTCCATTTCTTTTCACCGGAGGCCATCATTCCAGCTATCGTTCTCTATTTATCCCGGCGCATCTGTCAAGTATTGTTTATCAGCTCGTGATCTCTTTGTCCTTTTGCATCTAAATCCCCTCAAGCATATTTGTTCTTCTAATTCTTCCCGGTGATTCATCCTCATTCGTCAGTCATTTCCGAATTCTAACAGTGGTTCCTTCAGATTCCTTTTTCTTTGATTATCATATTAATTCATTCGTTCTTTCCAATCCTACCGGTGGTTCTTGAAGACTTTCTCAAGTTTTGTGCTATATCCCCCTTAATCCTTTTCAACAAGAATAAGTAGTATGCAAAAATCCGGTTGTCATCAATTAAATTTTATGAGGAGAAGCATAACGTAATTCTTATTCTTACTTTTTCGTCGTCAAGTAATTCCTTCCTTCGGAGTTTGTTCTTGATGAATAAACTCTAGTTCCAAGTGTTTTGATCTTTTATTTTCTGGAGTTCAAATTTCCTCGGCCATTTCGTCGGAACCTCCATCTAAATCACCGCAAGCTTTAATCTTATTCTTTCATCCTTCATTCTATCTCATCATCCTTTTGTCAGCGGAGTTCTTCCTGGTGGTTCTTCATGATTTAATTCATTCTTCAAGAGTTCATCAAGATTTTGTTGGAGGAGTTCAAGTATCTTTTCTTGTCGCGTCTCGAAGTGCAAATAATTCTTCCTTTTCTTCTGAAATGGAGTTTTGCATTTCTTCTTTCTTCTCAGCTATTCAGATTTTTGGTTGTGGTATAATTTCACCTCAAGTTTTGAGTTGTTTTGAAAAGTCCACAACAAGCTTATTCTTTCGTTGTTGATTTTCTCAACAACTCCGTTCAACCCTTCCTTCTAAGTTCTTTTCATTCCTTTCTTCCAATTATTCCGGAGGCATTGTGTTGTTCATCTCGTCAAGTGTCATCCCATCTTGCGAAGTTCATGTTCTATTCCTTCCATTTTCAGCCGGAGTGCTGCCTAAATTCTTTCATTCTTATTCATTTTCTATCTTGTTCTAACCGGAATGGTTTCAGAGTCTATCTTCGTTCCATGAGCTTTTGTTATTGTCATACTCATCATGCCTCTTTTCTACCCGAGTGCTCTCGACTTGTTTCATCTTTGCTCTTGCGATCTTACTTCCCCTCTTCCTCTTTCTCTTCCGTCTCGTTCCTAAGATCTCAGGACGAGATCTCTTTTTAATGGAGGAGAGTTGTAACGCCCCGAATCCGATGCGCCAGGTGTCTTCCAGTTATTCGCCCTTGTTGTCATGGCATTTGCTTGCGTGTTGCATTTTGCCATGTAATCATCTGCATTTCATCTGCATGTTTTTCAAAATATGCATCCGTTCGGATTCCCCCGGTTCTCTCCGTTGTCCGTTCTAAGCCCAACCACATTCGCACGCGCCCGTCGCCCTTCTCAGACCTTGTTTCATGAGCGGGATAAAAATGTTCTCAGAATGGGCCGAGATTTGGCGAGTGGCCTTGGTATATCACCGGTAGACCGCCTGTCAAATTTCGTTCCATTTGGAGGTCGTTTGATGCCCCAATGGTTAACCGAGTTAACCGAAACCCCCTTCTCTTTACAGCCCAGCACCCCTTCACCATAGCCCAATAGCCCATCCAAACCCCCTCCATGCTCTCCGTCGTTGGATCACGATCGTGTGGGCGAAAACAACACCTCATTTGGACACTCCTAGCTCCCTATGCCTATATAAACACACCCTCCCCCGAAATTCACGGATGAATCCACCCTAACCCTAGCTATCTTCCTTCCCTCCGCGCCGCCGGACATGTTCGCCGACGGCCGAAGACGTCCAGTCGCCGCCCAAGCAAATCGTGCACCGCAACGTCACCACCATCGGCCTCCTCTCTCTCCTCACGCTGCTGGCCCGCCGAGCCCACGCGGGCCCCTCCCGGCCCGAGTCAGCGCCGCCGCCAGCCCGCAGGCTCGAATCTCCGCCGCCTGGCCCGTGCGCCTCCCGCGCCTGAGCATCTTGCCCCGCGCTGGCGACCTCCGTCTGCCGTGGCCTGCTCTGATGCGCCGCCGCTGCCCGTTCATCGCTGGGGTGCTCCGCGCCGCCACCCAGGACCCCTCGGCCTGGATCCCGCGCTAGCCTGACCCCGCTCCCTCGCCGGCGCCGTCGTCCTCCGCGCCCGAGCCAGCGTCGCCCCGCCGCCGCATGAGCTCGCCAGCCTCTGCCCAAGCTCGCTGGAGCCACGCCTCACCGTCTCCGCCTTGCTGCCGGATCTGCGGCCCCGCGCCATTCCCGACCTCCTCCGCCGTCCCGCGCCCCTCGCCGGCCTCCCCCTCATCGGAGAGCTCGCCAGAGCTCTGGCCGGCGCCGGATCCGGGGAGGTGGATGAGATCCACCACTCTCCCGATCCAAACGCCCCGTCTCGATGCGGATCCCTCCGTCCCGGAACGACCCCGTCCAGTTTCGGAGGGTATATTTTCTTCCAAGTCCTGAAAATCTTACATTCTGATGCACTGTTCATCATGCTATAACTTCTTGTGCGTTGCTTAATTTTGTGCGTGTAATATATCAAAATGTTCACTATGAGATGCTCTTCATTTCATTTCACTATGCCATGCTTGTTTGTGTTCATCTGGATGCCCTAATCATCGTTGCAAGAGTGCTATTTGATGTTGCTTGATGTAGTTTAACAGAACTTGCTGATTTGTCATTTTCGTTGCATTTTGTGTGTGCATCCTATGAGGCTGATGTCTACATGAGTTTTGAGCTAGATCATGCCATCTTTACTGTGGTGCAATTCATGTATTTTTGTGTGTCTTGTGGTGAGTGCATCAAGATTGTGAAGTGGGCTACTTGTTGTTACTGTTTTGTTAGGCTGAATCTATTACATCTTGTTGCTGTGTAAACCTGCTGCTACAAGTCATTCTATACATAATCTGGAGAGGTTCACTAAGGATGTTTTTGTATACATGTTATGCTTTATCCATCCATGCCCTTGTTTTCATTTATAGTCTTATGTATCTTGTTGTTATCATGCTCCAAATTTGCTAAATAATGTTGCTGTCAGCTTGTTAACATGAAGTTCAGTTTTTCCATGTGTTTTGCAAGTGATCAATGCGCCCTATGACTATGCTATTGCCATGTGTAGCTTAATAATTATGTCATCTTATTTTTGGTTGACTTCACATGCCATGAAATGCTCTATGTAGAGTGGTAAATGCTCACCAACATCCATACTTATCGTTGTTCCTGCCATGTGCTGTTATTTTGTCTGAATCTGTCATATCACTTGCCATGTTTGCATGGGTCCTACCATCTTTTCTGTTGATCTTTGGAATTAGTTCAAGGTGGACGACAGCTGGCGCCCACCGTGGGGCCAGCGCACGGTGGATTCGAGTTCTTGAATGGCAACTTCGAAGGGCTCAAGGGATACTTGGTGGGCCGGATGACCAAGAGTCGTCGCGGCAAGATCTACATCGACGACGAAGGCTGGGTTCCCGACGCCGGCTCAATTGAGTACGGATACCGGGTCCCCTTTGGAGGAATCCATGTCTTCATCGGCCGGATCGGTGAGCCGAGCCCTGAGCCAGACAACTGCGCCGACTTTGTTGAGACGGCTCAGCGTGTGAGGAAGACCCAGGTTCAGCCGGTCATGTGGCGTGCCTTCGTGGGCCGCGTCCACGGAGAGGAACTTTCTGGATCTGAAGATGGGGGTGAGACGGCCGCTCTTTCAGACGGTGATTCGTCCGCCGGCTCAACAGATTCGTTATATCAGGTACAAGACGGTGCGCTCGGGGGCTGTTCCGATGGCATCAGTATTCCGGACCCCTATGAGCCGCCAAGATGGGCAGGGATCTTCATGGCCGGAACACAGCCCGGCTCAAACTCTACGGCAGCCGCAGCGATCACATCCGTATCAGGAGCAGCCGGGGCAGGCGGCCCCGTGCGCCCACTGGCTTAGGTGCTGATGGACCTCATGGACAAGCTCACGACCCTGTTAACCGCCACAGTTACTCCTGCAGACAAAGATGAGCATGATGCAGCGGTGGCACATGTGCGTGAGGAGATAGCTCAGGCCAAAGAGGCCTTGGCAGCTGAGGATACTAGACTAGCCGCGGAGCGGGGGGCTCTCGACGCCCGGGCACAGCGCTTGCAGTCAGAAGCTTACCAGCTCGTGATGAGCTTAAATGCATCCAATGAGGTAATGAGGAGGAGACTTCAGAGGACTCAACCTCGGTTACCTCCGGATTATGACCCTCGGATTCTTTTTGCTACACCCGGAGCTGGTCCAAGTAACCCGGAGGCCAATCAGTTTATGACAGCCGGAACAGGAGGACCGATTCAACCTCGGGACATGGCACCACCTCACGTGAGCATATCACCGCCGCGTTATGTACCGGTTCCGCCGGGTCACTTTTCCAACCCCATGGAGAACTTAATCGCAGCTTCAGCGCGTCTGGAGGCTCTTCCTATGGAGGGTGACGACCCGGCGATGGTGGAGACCTGGAGAGTCAGAGAGCTCCTCCAAATGGCTTTAGCCCAGCAGGAGACCTATTCTTACAGCCGGGACATGATTCATTCAACTCCCCCGCCCTGGTTAGCACCACCTCGCCAGAACCAGAGCCCGAGTCACAACAGGTGGATGGAACTGAAAGCTTTGTCAAGCAACGCTCAACACCGTGACCAGCATGGTGGCTATAACCCGGTGCGAGACCGAGAACATCAGAAGCACGAACGGGCGGCTCAACTAAAGGCTCAACAGACGGCTCAGCTGGCGGCTAATCAAGATATCCAAGAGTATCCAACAACTTCTATTGAGATGGGAGTCGCCACTAGAATCGGTGGTGTTCCTTGTCTAGTTCCGGCTTTACGTAATGTGTGGTTGCCCAAAGACTTCAAGGGGCCTCGAAAGGTGCCGAATTACACGGACGACTTACAGCCCGGAGCATGGATTAAGAGTTATGAGATGGCCATGGAGCTGTTGGAAGTTAGGGACGCAGCAATGGCTAAATATTTTGCCATGATGCTAGATGGAACGGCCCGGTCTTGGTTAACAGGCCTGTCACCCAATTCCATTGGCTCATGGGGCGAGTTAAAGGCCCGGTTCATCCAGAACTTCAAAGACACCTGTAAGCAATCTATGACGGTCATGGACTTGACAAATTGTAAACAGGGGGAAGGTGAATCTACCACCCATTGGGTACGCCGGGTCAAGGAGATAATTCATTCATATGATAAGATGGACGCCGGTTCTGCAGTCCTTATATTGGAAAAGAATTGCAGCTTTAAACCGCTGAGGCAGAAGTTAGGGCGCCTTAAACGTGGCTGCAAGGATATGGGTACACTAATGGCAGCTCTAGTCAAGTACGCTGATTCTGATAGTACCAAGGATCCCGGGTCTGATGATGAAAAGCCAGGGAAGGGAAAACAGAACAGTAGTAGAAAGGGCCAACAGCACAACCCGGTGAACCAAGGTGGCAATAAGTGTAAGGCGGACGACAACCCAGAACTTGTGGCCAGCGTAAAAACACAGGGTAACAATCAGAGACATTAGGGTAAGTGTCCTCGATCCGGCGGGTTATACACCTTTCTCCATAGCTTCTGGGGTGGAGGCAGCTTTGCTAAGTAATATCCAGCGCGATTCGCCTGGCCGGCCGTGGGATATAACTCATATTCAGCCTTGTTATATTTAAGCCACTGGCTCTTGAGATATATATGTTTTTGACAATGTATATATTATATAAGGTAATAAAGCAGGACTTCTGTCCTTTTTTCACCCTCAAAACAAGTATATATGTCTTTTTGACAGGTGGTGGAAACAACCAATAGGGACCGGATCATATCTGAATCCGGCTCTCCCTTTGGTCCGGCTTATGATCATATCTGAATCTAGCCGTGGTCACTTGGGGGCTTCCTGTTCAAACATAGGTCGTATTCGAACCAAAGAGAACATAGCTGTTGAAACCCTTTTGATCGGCACACTGCCAAACTCACTAGGGGGCTTCTTGATCGTATCCGAATCATAGCTTAACCTCTTTTGGGTCCGACGTGGATCGTA
Organism: Triticum aestivum; assembly: GCF_018294505.1. Classification (NCBI taxonomy): domain Eukaryota; kingdom Viridiplantae; phylum Streptophyta; class Magnoliopsida; order Poales; family Poaceae; genus Triticum; species Triticum aestivum. The sequence continues at coordinate 443,178,280 of NC_057810.1, read as the reverse complement.
TTCGAATCAGCGTCGTTAAACAACTCTCAAGGTCATTTGGGGGCTTCCTGTTCAAACATAGGTCGTATTCGAACCAAAGAGAACATAGTTGTTGATACCCACTTGATCGGCATCGCCAAAGCCACTGGGGGCTATATGATCATATTCGAATCTTAGCTTAACCCCTTTGGAACAGTTTACTGATCGTATCCGAATCAGAAGCCTCAAAAAGTTTTATTCTATCTCGGGTTAAGTTTATTGCAGCCACAATTACTTAACTTGAGACCTTTTGGGGATTATATCTCAAATGTATATAAGTGTTTTATGATTAACCCGGCTTGACTTTTGACTATAAGTCGCCAACTTATGACAACCATCATTTATATGGAAGCATTGGCTTCTAAGGATTGGGTTATCACCCTTATTACATAGGTTATGTAAACCGGTAGTACAAATTCAATATCACAATGGTCATTTGGGGGCTTCCTGTTCAAACATAGGTCGTATTCGAACCAAAGAGAACATAGTTGTCGATACCCACTTTGATCGGCAACGCCAATGCCACTGGGGGCTATATGATCGTATTCGAATCTTAGCTTAACCCCTTTGGAATGGTTTACTGATCGTATTTGAAACAGAAGCCTCAAATTTTTTTATCTATTATTATTCAATCACAAGTATTTGAGTTGTCACAAATATCTTATGTGTCGGCTTTTACAGAGTTGAGTTATCAGCTTCACTGTCCGGGTCACATAAACCGGCGATATCATTCAAAGGATCGTAGGGATCTTGTGATCTACTTCTGTGCAGGATAAGACTACATTTGGGTGGTTACCCTCCCTGGCTTTTGTCGTTAAGTCGCCAGGGCGTATGTTGTTTAAACTCTGTGCAAGATCTGCAGAACTATGACTTATATAAATGCTTCAGTCCAAGCTCATCACTGAAATTGGTGTCTCAAAAGGGTTATCAATTATTGATTTTCTCAAGGGCTATAGGCCATCGGGTTACAAAAATTCTGGCTTACAATGAATGCGCATTAAGTCGTCATCGGCCAAGAGCCGCCAGGTATTTAAACTTTGGATTTACTTGTCAACCGATGAGGTATTGAAATCTTTAATAGCCAAAACTGGCTAGATTTTCATGGTGATATTGAATGATTGAGGTTTTCATACCGGATTATATTATTCAAATCCTTAATAGCCAATATGGATGGATTCTTATTATGATTATCAATAGCCAATATTATGATGGAGTTCTTCAAAGTCGCTTCAGCGCAATGGCTATTATTTTATTAATGGATATGATTTATTCTACAATGGAAGGAATGGTCCCGAGTCGCTATAGGCTTACGACCCGACACTTGGGGGCTACATTATTTAAATTGAGGTTACATCAAATATGCAAGTCTCATGTCGTTGCAAGTATGCACCATGATACTTGGGGGCTAATGTAAAGTCATTTTTTGCTCACCTCATTGAAGATCCGACTCATCACATCATACTGAGCCGGCCCTTGGGGGCTACCAATTGCTCCTGTCAACAATTCAAGGTACACAAGTCTTAATCCATTATATGGAAAGGTCCACTACTCAGTTGGTAGAGAACAAAGCTCTTAACCTTATGGACGTGGGTTCGAGCCCCATGGTGAGGGTTACATCATATGATATTATTTTCAATGAAGTATATATAAAGTCCCAGCTCAGTATTACCTTACTAAGCCGGCCCTTGGGGAATACATGTTGCTATTCAAGTCTACATGATCATATTTATGAAGTCCCTGCTACTTATTGCATAATGACCCGGCCCTTGGGGGCTACACTGCTTGAAATTTTACGAGCATAGGGCAATTACAAGTCCCAGGTTGCTGCAAGCATGACAACCCGGCACTTGGGGGCTACATATGTGGAATATTTAGTTTTATGACTAATGATTGAGATGAATAACCCAGATTTCTTCAAGGTTGCAATACTTATACTGAAGCAAGTCTTAAGTTATCACTATGTTCTCCTCTTAAGACTTGGGGGCTACAGGTATTATGCATATAAAGAGGGAACATCTTCAAAATTCTCAGCTTTGAGTAAATCAGGAAGATCAATTACATGACCGGGTGTCAACAACAATTATGACTCGACATCATCAGTCTTTTATAACCCGGAGATTTTGGAAATTATAACTCGGCAAGATCTACATCTTTAAGCCGGTTGAAAATCAGATGAGTATTTCAAGACCTATATTTTTTAAGCCGGCGCTTTGGAAGCCGACTCAAATGGATTATTATTTTACAATATTTCTTATACAAACAAATTGATTTTGAAGCTGGTCTATTGACCCGGATTTTCTAGAAGAAGGAAATGACAAGGACTTAAGGATGCTCAGGTGCCGGTTTACAAGAATTCTAAACCCGGAGCACAACCTGTCAAATTTGTTCTTGTGTTTATTTTGCAGCATAAGTTTACCATGGATAAATCCAAGCTAAACTTGGGGGCTAATGTCGGGGATATACCCCACGGTGTAACCCGGCTAGACTTGGCGACTCACTAATGACCCGCCCTGGATGGACGACACACTAAGTGACCCGCCCGATCCTGGCGACTTATGGGTGACCTGGCAAGCGGATCAGAGGAGCGACAAGACCCGGGGGCCCAGGAGGCTCAAAGCCCAGAAGGCCGGCTTACGTTATGGTAGGCCGGCTTAAGAGGAAAGGCGTGAGGAATATCTTCCTTACAAGGAATTAAGACCCGGACTTGTATCCGGCTTGTAGTAGAAGATAGGCTAGTCCTAATCTTATTTGGACTCCACATGTAACCCGCCCCTCTAACTTATATAAGGAGGGGCAGGGCACCTCAAAAGGGGACAGGCAACAAGAACAATCTCTAGGGCTAGACACAAAGAGCCAGCTTACCGGCGACTTCCTCATGAGCATAATGAGACCTATCCTCAAACAACATGTAGGGCTATTACCGGATGATGTTTCCCAGGGCCCGAAGCTGTCTAAACCCTTGTCTTGCGTGTTGATCCGCCCTGCGTCTCTCATCCCACTCAACCCCTCTCAAGCTACCACATAGATGCGTTGGCCTCGCGACTAAGTCCTGACACTAAGGACATCCGCCGTGTTAATTCCACGACACAGGCTCTATTTTTCCATGATAGCTTGCTGTACCATGTTGTTTGATAGCTCTAAACATTGCAACCTAATGTTATTTCTGTGAACTGTTATTATTTGCAATCTTGCCATGTCCTTTTCAGCATGTTATAGTGTTTTCTGGAGATAGCTCACTGTTCATGTATTGTCATGCTTCATTTGTACATCACGTCCATGCCATTTGTTTGCATGTTGAGGTGTTGTAGCATGTTGTTTTGATGCTTGTAAGATGCCTATTTGCTGTTTTGGACAGATTGTTGTTCTATCTTGTTTGGAGTGTATGTGTTGCACCGTTGCTCCGTTTGGAGTGTGCTCTATATGAAACTTGCTTAGATTTGCATGTAGTTTCATCTTGTCATGTTGAATCCTTGTTTTGAGAGTGTTTGCTTGATGTTTGAATGCCTTTTGCATCAATGCCATGTTTAACTTGTTTTGCTCATATCTTCTAGGCCGTAGCTCCGAAATAATTGAACTTTATATTTAACTTGACTAGAATTTCATGTAAATTGTCTTGGTGTATCTTAACTTGCTGTTTAACAACTTGAACATAAGGTTTACTCAGTTCTGGACCAATTGCAAAATTTGCGTATGAGGACTTACCGGATTAGTTATATGTTGTTTTCGGTCTCATTTAAAGTTGCTTTGATGTGTTGCTCTTGTATGCATCATCCTCTGCCATGAGTAGCATCATTTAACCTTGTCATGCATCATACTTGGTTGTGCATCATGCCTTATTCATGTGTTGTTTGTTTACTATGTTGTTTGCTTCTTTCCGGCTGTGCTTCTTCTCGATAGTTCCTGTTTTGTTGCGATCGTGAGGATGCGTTCAACTACGCTTGGTTCGTCTTCGCCCGTTCGTCTTCTTCATGGACTCGTTCTTCTTCCTAGCAGGATTTCAGGCAAGATGACCGTCACCTTGGATCTCACTACTATAATTGCTATGCTAGTTGCTTCATTCTATCACTATGCTGCGCTACCTATCACTTGTTCATCAAGCCTCCCAAATTGCCATGTCAGCCTCTAACCTTTCCCAACCTTCGTATCAAACCGTTGCTTGGCTATGTTACCGCTTTTTCTCAGTCCCTCTTATAGCGTTGTTAGTTGTAGGTGAAGTTAAAGGTTTCTCCATGTTGGACAAGATTATGTTAGGATATCACAATATCTCTTATTTAATTAATGCACCTATATACTTGGTAAAGGGTGGAAGGCTCGGCCTTATGCATGGTGTTTTGTTCCACTCTTGACGCCCTAGTTTTTCGTCATACCGGTGTTATGTTCCTTGATTTTGCGTTCCTTACGCAGTTGGGTGATTTATGGGACCCCCTTGACAGTTCGCTTTGAATAAAACTCCTCCAGCAAGGCCCAACCTTGGTTTTACCATTTGCCTACCTAAGACTTTTTCCCTTGGGTTTTCGAAGCCCGAGGGTCATCTTTATTTAACACCCCCCGGGCCAGTGCTCCTTCGAGTGTTGGTCCGAACCGAGCATCCTGCGGGGCCACCTCGGGGAAACTTGAGGGTTGGTTTTACTCGTAGCTTGACTTATCCGGTGTGCCCTGAGAACGAGGTACGTGCGACTCCTATCGGGATTTGTCGGCACATCAGGCGACTTTGCTGGTCTTGTTTTACCATTGTCGAAATGTCTTGTAACCGGGATTCCGAGACTGGTCGGGTCTTCCTGGGAGAAGGAATATCCTTCGTTGACCGTGAGAGCTTGTGATGGGCTAAGTTGGGACAACCCTACAGGGTATAAACTTTCGAGAGCCGTGCCCGCGGTTATGTGGCAGATGGGAATTTGTTAATGTCCGGTTGTAGAGAACTTGACACCAGATTCGAATTAAAACGCATCAACCGGGTGTGTAGTCGTGATGGTCTCTTTTCGGCGGGGCCCGGGAAGTGAACACGGTTTTGGGTTTTGGATGAACGGAAGTAGTTTCAGGATCACTTCTTGATTACTTCTAGCTTCTCGACCGTTCCGTTTGCTTCTCTTCTCGCTCTTATTTGCGTAAGATAGCCACCATATCTTGCTTAGTCGCTGCTGCAACCTCACCACTTTACCCCTTCCTTACCCAGTAAGCTTTGCTAGTCTTGATACCCATGGTAATGGGATTGCTGAGTCCTCGTGGCTCACAGATTACTACAACAACAGTTGCAGGTACAGGTTACACGATGTTCATGATGCAAGAGCGATGCTTGGTTGTTTTGAGTTCTTCTTCTGCTTCGTTGTTCAGGGGATAAATTCCTGGTCGGCAGCCTGGGCTAGCAAGGTGGATGTCGTCTGAGTTTCTGTTTGTGTTTCATCCATAGTCGGATGATGCTCTTATGTATGATGTTGTTGTATTCGTGTGGCATTGTATGCCTCTTGTATGTATCCCCAACTGTTATGTAATGGTACGATGTAATGATATCCACCTTGCAAAAGCGTCTCCAATATGCGCTTCTATCCTTGGTGAGACCTTCGAGTTGCTTTAGGATAGGGTTGCATATTGGGCGTGACAATATCCTGTTCTGATGTTTGTTGCCCCGAGCCACTCTTTTGTAATGCCACTGGTAAAATGTAGCAGTCGCACTGTTAAAAGTAAGGACACGTTAAATCAATGTTGTTTTCAATGTAATGCCTCCAGTAATATGAATCAATGGCACTTTTTTACATGTCCTGCTAAATTTCCCATTAAGATAAGTTGGTTCTTTTCATTAGAAATGCAACTATCCTAGTCCTCCTACTCTCCCGTGCCCAAAGTAATGTTGTATTTAACGATTGTCATAGTTAATCCTAATGCGCACACTAATATCTAGCGATGCCACTTCTTTAGAAATTGCTACTGTCCTTGTAGGATTGCCATTCAGATAAGGAACATGCTTCTTTTCATTTGATGCATGTTTCATCACTTGTTAGTCACCCTCCTTTCCACCTTTTTTGTGCAAACAGAGATATACATTTCACGTTCGATCTTAGTTGAACTGCACAAATGATATCCAAACTATAGTTGAACATTCCAGGAGCTTCACAACCAACCTTGATGTTGCTCAATTTTATTGCAACTGATGAAGAAGAAGCTCTGTGGGTTTCATTTTCTAATGGAAATGGAACCGGGGCTGGAGCCCTTTCCTTAAAAAAATGAAGAAGAAGTTGCTACCTCACGGGACATTGCTTCATTTTAGGTGAACTGCACCAAAAGGTCCCATGAATTGAATCATCCATGTTGGTGACTGAAAGAGCCAGCTTCAGCATCCCAGTCTATGCACCCCCGGCCTCCATCCTTGCGATGCACGGTACACCTTGTTTGCCACCTGCTCGACCCTAGTGTCACTGATAAAATGAAGTAATAATACAGTTAAAATAGAGCGAGTGTCCTCTCTATCATTTCATTTCCAATGTAGATAAAGAAAGTGCTTCTCTTTGTTAATGTATGTTTCATCAACTAGTCCCATTGTTAATGTTTAAGCGTTTCTGCAAACTGGGGTGCTTAATTTTAGTTAATCTGTACAAAAATAGAGATTTGAATGTCTCAAGGTGCCTCCTTGTACTACCGTCATACACTAATGTTCATCACTGGCAGAAGGTGTATCTGGGAGACTTGGGACGATTTCTAGTATGAGGCGTACCATATGAGGCGTCGCAGGGCCCATCTCGCCCTCGCAACATGGCATACTATGATACTATCGCAATATTTTCTTCTATTTATTTTGTGTGTTTCATCAACTAGTGCCACTATAATGTAATCACGCTTTTTCATTATTTGTGCAAACAAGGCTATTCAGTTGCATTTTGGTGGAACTGCACAAATGTACGTATGGAACCGGCATATATGCAGAGTGCAAAGTGTGCCAAGTAAAAATTACTGATACCAACCATGCTCCATGCACGCATTGGCATCCACCGCCACTAGTGGGATGTGTGGCGCTCTCTGTGGACGGATCTTTCTCGGCAGCAAATCCTCTAACCAAATACTAGTAGCTTATATTAGATGTTTTCTAGGGAGTACTCTTTTCTGAAAGAAGCACCAATCTATTTTTATTTATTTATACACTGTGTCACAACTTTGACCCAAAGGTCCAGAGCTATTTTAGGGTGATTGGCGTAGTACTCGGAGACTGATTGTAAGCATGATTTTCATTAGTTGTCACACTGATTGTAAGCATGAGCAGGTGGAAGATTAGGTTAGTGCGAAGCTTACCTTGAACCCTACCACCGCCGTTGAAACGAGGCGAGTGTTGAGGGAACCATGGAGAACGGCGGGGAAGCGACGTCGCACCATCCGACCTCCTCTTGCGGTGGGAGAACAAATACTCCTGTGGCTCCGGCTGGCTCTGCACCCTCATGAATGGCACACCATACTCGATCGATTCGTTACCCTCTGGGTGCTCGACCTTCGACCTGTACGCCCACCACCTCCGCCTGACTGTCGCCTCGGGCGAATCTGTCTGCTCCATCTCCCAGAGGAGATACTCGATGAACTCGAAGGACTGCAGCGTGACTGCCGTCGAGGAGTACATGTACATCACCGCCCTCATCGCCGCTGTCTCGCTCTTTCGCATACATTGCCACATGGCCCTCACCGTCCTTGAAATCTCCCACTCATTGTTAAACGAAGTAAGGATCTCCTTCAACCTGGCTAACTTTGCCTGGTCGCCACCGGCGATCTGCCTGATTCGCTGCTGCATCCTCTCCATAGATGTCCTTCTGAGTGGTCCGGTGCTAGCTTTGGAAGATGGGAGGAGAGACGGTGGTCTTGCAATAGAGAAGAGGGAGAGGCGAGATAGTGGTTTTGGAATGGAGATGATGGAGAGGAGAGGAGGTGGTTTTGCAATGGAGAAGATCAGAAGAGGGAGAGGCGAGACGGTGGTTTTGGAATGAAGATGATGGAGAGGAGAGGAGGTGGTTTTGCAATGGAGAAGAGGGAGAGGAGCGTGTGCCAGCGATTTAGGATTGGACAAGAGGGCTGGCGCGCTGTGACTGGATCAAAATCAAAATCAATTTACCCTTCAATTAAGAAAGTGACCCCACATTAAATTGTCTCCCTTTATTCTGGGTCATAATTGACCATGAGTTTCGCACATAAAATATATCTTATACGTTGCAAAAATAATATAATTTGAAGGTACATTCATATACGAACCAAACGATATAATTTTTGGTGACATGCATTCACATTTTCCTTCTCAAATACAGTATGTGGTCAAACTTTGACCCAAGATACGCAAAACAAAAAAATACTTCCAAGACCAGCGACGCTCCTCTCCTCTTAAACCATCGCTGCTCCTCTCCTGTTCGAATCTAAATCCTGCGCCGCTCCTCTCCTCTTCCATTTCAAAACCACCGCCCCTCCACTCTTGTTCCAGTCCAAAACCAGCGTCGCTCCTGTCCGTTCTAATCCAAAACCAGCGCTGCTCCTCTCCTCTTCCATTCAAAAACCACCGCCGGGGACTGAAGGTGCTGTGGAGAAGTAGATCGATGGAGGAGCACAACCGATACGTGAGGATCGTAGATGGCGACCCTGTGAAGCTAGCTAGGATGTTGGAGATACAGTCTTGGTTTGACAACAAGGACCAACTAGCGGCGACGGCAGCATCCATGGCCAAATATCTGCAACAGAGCGAAAAGGGGGGATACTCCCGGTAGGAGTCGCGCGGGAGTACATAGAGCTGCTCCTCTAGGCCATGGAGCAAACAGATTCACCGAATCCGATCATGAGGGATTGGTGGTGGGAGTATCAATCCCAGATGGAGCATCCACTGGAGATTGAAGGATCGAGCATCTACAGGGTGCCGTTTGTGAGGGTGTCCTGCCAGAGCGAGCCGGTGGAGTCTGCGTCGATCGAACCCAACTGCAAGAGGAGAAAAGCAGTTGGCCTGACGACACTTCCCTGCCATCCTCTCCCTTGCTGTTCGCATCGACTCACGGGGCGGCTGGCTGCTGCCGAGGAATAGGAGGGGACTGCCCCCCCAGCCCAATAGTCAGGCAAGTTGTGAATTGTCAGGAGGAGCTTAGGGTTGTCAGTATTTGCAGGTTGTGAATTGTGTTTTGTGTTGTGTATTTTGTGAGTACTTTCAGATATGAATGTATTTTGAATTTCATATTTGCAGTATTGAGCATATGAAGTATTTTATGAATTATATAGATCTATTTTTATCACTTAAAAAATGTAGTTTCATAGGAGTATAAAAGTGCAGACAATGTGATTCTTAGAGAAGAAACTGCAAGTTTTAGTTTCAGATAAGAAACTGCAAGTTGACTTTTAGATAAGAAACTGCAACTTTCAGAGGCAGAGCATTTATATTAACACGGCCTTTTCAAACAGGGTTAACATCATGTTGGAAGTTCTATTCATGGTCGAAAATGGAACTACCAGCCAGTTAACATCATGCTGATCAACATTCATGCATAGCAATCTTCATATGATGCACAGTCAAAAAGATATACTATTTTGAATATGCCCACACAATGTCGAGTGTGCAAAACATAGAGAAAACAAGGGACGAAGTTTTGGCAAGTGTTGGACGCGGTGTGCGTTGATGACAATGGGGACCCACATGTCAATAAAGGCAGAGGCAAAAAATTGGAGATATTTTCCCTGCATAGGTGGAATCGAACCCGGGCGGAACAGCTGTCGGGTAGTGTCACTTGGCCACTAGGCTAGTTTAGTAGTTTCGTTAATAATAAGGCACTTCTTCAGGTGGTCGGATCTCCTCCTGCGCCTTTGTGCGCTCGCCGCGACACCACTGTCTGCCGTTGTGAACATGCTGAACAAACGAGCGGAATCTGGAGAGGACTGCACGTGGAGAGGCGGACAGTCGGGACCCACCAGATCTATGGTCGTACGCAAGAAAGTGCCTCATCAAAAAAATACTTCCTCCTAATGTTATACTGACGTTGGGGCCCACGGGTTTGTTAACATAGTTACATTTTTTAGGTGCTTCAACATTGGTTACTATACGAGATAAATTCACAACGAAGCCGGGGAGCTGGCAGGTATCATTTATTATCATTGGGGCAGCAAGTATGAGCTGGGTTTTGGGCTGCCTGTCGGTGTACTAGAATAGGGGTACCCTAGTATCCCGAACTTGTGCACGGGCAGTTGCAGCACCCCGCGGCAAGGCTTGCCGGGCACCGCCAAGGTCCTCCGTGGTTCCTTTGGAGCCATTCAAGAACAAAGTATTTAAGCTCAGGAGACAAGGCCCCGGCATGAGGAGCTTGCCGGGAAGGCCAACCAAGGCATTTCAAGGAACTTGCCGCGACGCGCCACGCGTCCCGGCAAGGCTCGGCGAGCGACAAGTTTCCGGGCCCGACAAGACAACGGCCGCGGCAAGGCGCTTGCCGTGGCAGGCGGCCACTCTGTGCTCGCGCTCCAGCGCATCCACCAATGTGTCGCCCTAAGGGTTTTTCTAGGCACGCGTGGCGGGAGGCTGTGCAGCCAGGGGTGCGCGGTGGCATGCGATGCTGACAAGATCGCCATCGTGGCAGACGGTGGCGCCCCTGACGGTCCCTTTCTGCACTGTTTGGGCGACGCAGACGGGCATTTACTGCCTTTGTCCCCTGCCGTCAGGGTTAGGTAGGAAACACTGTACAAGTAACTGTACCAACCACCTCTCTTTTTACATTTGTACCCTTGTTTACGTTGCCACCTATCGGTGACCCCTTTAACGTATAAAAGGAGGCCCATGCGCAACGTAGAGGAGGTCGGATCATTCAGAAGCCAGAAAAACTCTTAGCTCTTTATCGAGCAAGAACATAATACAATCAGACAAGCAGCAGTAGGAGTGTTATCTCTCCGGAGAGCTCCGAAGCTGGGTAAACTACTCGTGTGTTTCGCCTCGATCCGCTCTTCATGCGATCTCCGCCCCCCGCCGAACCGAAAGGGGCTCGGTCCGCCAGCCCCATAGGTGTTTGTGGATCAGTTTCCCCGACATCTTTGGCGCGCCAGGTAGGGGGCGTCGAGGTTGTGTGAACCTGATCCGGCGTTCACACGAGCTAGATCTTCATTTTCGTCATCAACATGCCACCGAAGAAGAAGGCTTCGGAGGCAGCTGTTCCGTCCACATCGATCCCACTGCCACCAGAGCAAACGGGTGGTGGGGTAGACGCCGGCGGAAGGACGGACGTCGACGAGGAAGCTCACGACGCTGCCAGGTCCAAGGGCAAGGCGGCGCAGACCTCGACGTCCGTGCTTGTTCCGCGCCCATCTCAGGAGGCGCAGGCCCGACAACGTCATGGTACTCGCAGTACCATACGTTTGTTGGGCCAAGATCAAGCTGGTAGATCCCGGGGCGCTCAAGACCAGCATGCACGCCAACGTGCCAGCACGAGCGAGACACGGTCGCCCGGACGGGATAATGCTCCTTCTAACATAGTTAGGAGTCCGAGCACATCCCGCTCCTCGCGCCGTCCACCACTGCCACCCACCACTCCGGCAGAAGCTTTGGCGCGAGCTCAGTTGCTCCTGGATTACCCTCCAACGTCAGACAAGATCGACGAATGGAGGGCCACCATTCAGAGTCTCATCGGTTACGCCAACGGCGACACTCCACGGCAGCCGAGCACATCACCGCCGCGGCAGGGTTGCCAGGCGCGAGCCGGTGGCGACGAAACTGGTGGAGGTGCAACCACCATGCAATCACCACCCCGAAGGCCAAGATCGCCGACTCGCCGGATCCACCTCGACAGCAACTCCACCGCCTCGTCGGATCCATGAGCTCGTCGCGATCAGCGCCAAGTTCTCCATGATCAACAGCAAGAAGACGCTCGTACTCGCATCGAGCGCCGAAGAGAAGCACGACGTCAATCCGACAAGCGCGCTGGGCCTTCTGTTGACATGCATGCGCCAGGGGAACTAGGCGACTTGCCGTATGCGGTAGGTTGCCCTGCGTTCACTCGTGAGCTGCGGCAAGTCCAATGGCCCAGCACGAAGAACTTCAAGCCAGACGTACCGAAGAAGTACGACGGCAAGACGCATCCGTCGGAGTTCCTCAGCATCTACACCATTGCGGTGCAGGCTGCTGGGGGGCGGGACGACAAGATCCTTGCCAACTACTTCCCACTGGTGCTCAAGCCCAACGTCAGATCCTTGCTCATGCACTTGCCGGACAACTCCATATCCTCTTGGGCCGATCTATGCCATCAGTTTGTCGGCGCCTTCACAGGTGACCACAAACCTCATGGCCAAGAGAGTGACCTTCATCTGCTCGCCCAGAAGGAAGGAGAACCCCTGCGCAAGTACATTCAGAGATTCAGCAGTGTACAACACAACATCCCAGACGTCCACCCTGCCGTGGTGATCAGCGCATTCCATCAGAACGTGCGAAACCGCAGGATGCGGGAGGATATGGCGATGTGAAGATCAGAGACGTCAGTGAGCTATATGCCCTAGCCGACAAGTGTGCACGTGCTGAGGAAGGGAGGAGACTCCCCGGAGAGAATGTAGGAGCAGGAGGATCTGACAGTGAAGATGCTGCCCCGGCAAGGAAAAACCGGCGGCGGAACAACAGGAAGAGGAAAGGCAAAGAGGTGCTAGTTGTCGAGCAGTCCGGCAACGGAGGTGGCGCCAAGAAAGTCAAGGCTGGTAGCTCCGGCAAGGAGGTTGCCGCAGAGGCTGTGGCAGTCGCCGACAAGCAGGACAGCACCAACAAGCAGTACTGCAAGATCCACCGCACCAAGGGCCATGATCTCCAGAGCTGCAAGAAAGTCAAGCAGCTTGTTGAGAAACAGAAAGCTGAATACGAGCGGCGCGACAAGGAGAAAGCCCAGGAAGGTGCTAGAGGATCTGGCAAGAAACATCCCGGCCGAGGAGGACGCCGCGGCAAGGCCAAGCAGCGGCAAGGAGACAGACCTCCTCGCGGCCACGACAAGGATGAAGATGACGACGATGATGAAGACATGGATGATGAGGAGACTGATGAGCAGGAGTTCCAGAAAGCCACAGAGGTCCTGTGCGTTGACGGCGGTGCTTCTCTGCATACTTCGCACCACCAGCTCAAGCAGTGGGTGCGGGAAGTTAATGCAGCAGAACCACCCGTCGAGTCACGCAAGCCTCTGAAGTGGTCCAGCACGCCTATCATCTTTGATATTGAGGACCACCCTGATCGCATAACTGCGGTCGGGTGCTTGCCGATGTTGGTTTCACCAACTATCCGCAACCTCAAGGTCACTAAGATGTTAGTTGACGGCGGGGCTGGCTTGAATCTCATCTCCTCTGCGGTGCTCTAGAAACTCCAGATCCCTGACAGCGAGCTCGAAGAGACCGGCACATTTCGAGGAATCAACCCGGGAAGGAGCAAGCCGAAGGGAAAGATCACGTTGCCGGTAACATTTGGCAGCGAGTTGAACTTCAGGACTGAGAGGGTCACTTTTGACGTTGATGACTTCCCATTGCCTTATAATGGGATACTTGAACGCCCAGCGCTCGCCAAGTTCATGGCAGCCTATCACTATGCGTACAACGTACTGAAAATGCCAGGCCCGATAAGTGTCATCTCTGTCCCTGGCGACAAGAAGGATGCTCTTATCTGCGCCGACAAGATGTACCGGCAAGAGCTCTAATGCCCACTCCGGCAAGCGCACCTCTTCGGAGTGCTGTGCTACCATCGAGGACGCACCATCGAGCTCCACCGGCAAGTGTAAGAAGGCAATGGCAGCTCCACTTGAGACCAAGAAGGTGTCCGCCAAGGAGGACGGCACTGGTGGTACTTTCACCATCAGTGCGACTCTCGACCCCAAATAGGAAAGCGCGCTCATTGCTTTCCTGCGGGCGAATGTTGACGTGTTTGCATGGCAACCGTCTGACATCCCCGGTGTTCCCAGGAAAGTAATTGAGTACCACCTGGCCGTCTGTCCTCATGCGTGGCCCGTCAAGCAGAAAGTCAGGAAGCAGGCAGTGGAGGAATTCATTGCAGAAGAGATCAAGAAATTGGAAGCAGCAGGCCTTGTCAGAGGAGTGCTCCATCCCACGTGGTTGGCCAATCCTGTTGTCGTGCGCAAGGCCAACGGGAAATGGAGGCTTTGTATCGACTTTACCGATGTCAATAAAGCTTGTCCCAAAGACCCATTTCCCTTGCTGCGCATTGACCAGATTGTTGACTCCACGGCTGGATGTGATTTGCTTTCATTTCTTGATGCATACTCAGGATACCATCAGATCTTCATGGCAGAAGAGGATGAGGAGAAAACCGCATTCATCACCCCATGTGGCACCTACTGTTTCGTACGGATGCCCTTCGGTTTAAAGAATGCTGGGTCAATGTTTGCAAGGGTAGTCCACCACGCTTTTGAGCCGCAAATGCATAGAAATGTGGAAGCCTACATGGATGACATAGTGGTCAAGAGCAAGGACAGGGCGACCCTGATTCAAGACTTAGATGAAACATTTGCAAATCTGCGCAAGATCAACCTCAAGCTTAACCCTGAGAAGTGCGTGTTTGGAGTCCCTTCCTGCAAGCTTCTCGGGTTCTTCGTGTCTCAGCGGGGGATTGAAGCCAACCCCGACAAGATCAAGGCCATTGAGCAGATCGAAGCACCAAAGTGCGTCAAGGATGTACGAAGGCTTGCCGGTTGCGTGGCTGCTCTCAGCAGGTTTATCTCTAGATCTGCTGAGCGCGCCCTGCCGTTTTTCAACATATTGAAAAAGGCAGGTCCAATGAAATGGACTTCGGAGGCGGAGGCTGCGTTGCAGGACTTGAAGAGATACCTGTCCTCCACTCCAACACTTGTCGCACCTAAACCACAAGAGAAGTTGCTGCTGTATATAGCGGCAACCAATCAAGTGGTTAGTGTTGCGTTAGTGGCGGAAAGGGAGGCAGATGATGAGCCAGCAACCGCGGCAGGTGCATCCAGCGACAAGCAAGGGGCTTCGCCGACAAACTCTGGTCCGGCAAGCTCTGGTCCCGACGAGGATGGATCTGCGCAAGAGCATGAGAAGGTGCAAAAGAGAATGGTGCAGCGCCCAGTTTACTTTGTCAGTTCCCTTCTGCAGGGGGCTAGGTCAAGGTACTCTAGTGTGCAGAAATTGCTTTTCGGCCTCCTCATGGCCTCGAGAAAGCTGCGCCATTACTTCCAAGCACATGAGATCACAGTCGTCACTCGTTTTCCGCTGAAGAGGATACTGCAAATTCCAGAAGCAACAGGCAGGATTGTCGAGTGGGCACTGGAAGTGTGAAGCTTTGGCCTTAAATTTGAGAGTACTTCAACTATCCAAAGCAGAGCATTGGCAGAATTCATAGCAGAATGGACGCCAACACCAGATGAAGAAACTCCAGAGATGAGCATCCCCATCAAGGAAGCGAGCAATGAGTGGCTGATGTACTTTGATGGTGCCTTCTCGCTGCAAGGCGCCGGTGCGGGCGTGCTTCTTGTCGCACCCACCGGAGAGCACCTCAAGTACGTAGTCCAGATGCACTTTCCCAAGGAGCAAGCAACGAACAATACTGCAGAGTATGAAGGGTTGCTTGCCGGTCTCAGGATCGCAGCAGACCTTGGGATCAAGAAGCTCATTGTCAGGGGTGACTCGCAGCTTGTCGTCCGCCAAGTGAACAAGAACTATCAGAGTCCATTGATGGAAGCATATGTTGATGAAGTGAGAAAGCTAGAAGAGCACTTTGACGGCCTACAGATGGAGCATGTTCCGAAAGCTCAGAACGACGTTGCCGATGGCCTGTCAAAGTGCGCTGCACTGAAGTTACCTGTGGAACCAGGGATCTTTGTGCTCAAGCTGACTCAACCGTCTGTAACACCATCGACTGGACAGAGCAAGAAGAGGAAGTTGATTTCTGGTGACTACTTTCCGGCAGAGCTCCCCGAAGCCGCCGCCAAGAAGGTCCCCAAGATCAACACCAAGAGTGCTGAGGAGCAGTCTGCTCCGGCAAGCCTTATGGTTTGTTCCGTCGTAGCAGACACTACCGATAAGCTTTGCTCCGGCAAGCTTGCCAGGGAACATCAAGCTCCGACCGAGCCGCAGGCTCTTGCCGTAGAAGCGGATGTTCCCGCAGCAGCAGATGTGCCTTTAGTCCTTGTTGTCGAGCCACAAGCTCCAGCATGGGCACATCAGATTGTCCATTTCCTTCAGACAGGAGAACTTCCCAAAGAGCAAGAAGAAGCGGAAAAAGTAGCCCGGCAGTCAAGTATGTACCAGTTTGTCGATAGCATACTGTACAGAAGAAGACTCAACGGTGTGAAATTGAAGTGTATTTGCCGGGAAGATGGACAAAAGCTGTTGGCAGAGATACACGGAGGCATATGTGGTCACCACATTGGCGCCAGAGCACTTGTCGGCAAAGCGTTCCGGCAAGGTTTCTTTTGGCCGACAGCCCTCCAGGATGCAACTGCACAAGTAACCAAGTGTGAAGCATGCCAGTTCCATTCCAAGCAGATACACCAGCCAGCTCAAGCTCTCCAGACGATCCCTTTATCCTGGCCATTTTCGGTCTGGGGGCTCGATATCCTCGGCCCCTTCCCCTGAGCTGTCGGGGGCTTTGAGTACTTGTACGTTGCAATCGACAAGTTCACAAAGTGGCCGGAAGTGCAACCAGTGAGGAAGGTGACAGCACAGCCAGCAGTCAAGTTCTTCAGGTCGATTGTTTGCCGTTTCGGGATCCCTAACAGGATCATCACCGACAACGGCACACAATTCACGAGCCGCACCTTCATGCAGTACGTCCAAGATCTTGGCGCCAAGGTCTGCTTCGCTTCTGTTGCTCATCCGAGAAGCAACGGTCAAGCGGAGAGGGCAAATGCTGAAGTGCTGCGCGGGCTCAAGACCAGAACTTTCGATAGGCCGCACAAGTGCGGCCGGAACTGGATCGAGGAGCTGCCGGTGGTTCTTTGGTCGATCAGGACGACGCCAAATCAAGCCACTGGCCAGACACCTTTCGCTCTAGTCTATGGAGCAGAGGCAGTTCTCCCCACGGAACTCGTATACGGGTCGCCTCGAGTGCTCGCTTATGATGAGCTTGAGCAAGAGCAGCTGCGACAAGATGACGCGCTGCTCCTTGAGGAGGATCGTCTTCAGGCTGCTGTACGAGCTGCTCGATACCAGCAAGCTTTGCGCCGCTACCATAGCCGCAAAGTTAATGCCAGAAGCTTCGAGGAAGGCGACCTTGTTCTTCGGCGCGTTCAGTCCGCCAAGAATTCCAACAAGTTGACGCCGAAGTGGGAAGGCCCTTACCGGGTGAAACGAGTCACTAGGCCTGGCGCTGTCCGCCTTGAGACCGAAGATGGCATTCCGGTGAGCAACTCCTGGAACATTGAGCATCTTCGTAAGTTTTACCCGTAGGGCGCGGTTGCCGGAACCCGTTCCGGCAACCACCTTTTGTACAAGTCTTGCCGATGTTGCATGTAATCCTCTGTACAAAGCCGGGCGCAGATCCCGTGCATAAGTAAAGCTCATGTGCTCCGCACATCTTGTCAATTTCATGCATTATATTCTTTCTTGCATGCGTTATCTGACACTTGTGCAGCACCAATCCCCGGTAAGCGATAACGAGCCGTAAGGCTCCATATCGTTATTTTCTCTTCTTTCTTTTTCTCAAAGGAAGGAAGATTCCCAAGGAAGATTCCCTCGCGCACAAGTTTGCCGGGGGGGGAGGAGAAGATAATGATGTGGAACAGGCGTCATTCAAGAAAGTTTCGCCTTAACGGAAACCTTGCCGGGAAGCAAACGACAGAAAAGCTAAGTTGCCAAAGTTTGAGCAATTAGTTTTAATTTTTAAGTTATCTTCCTCGAACGACCGTGCTTTGTATGGAAAACCTGTGCGCGGAGGAACCAACTCGTAGCTAGTTGCGCCCTTACTTTGTTTCGAGTCCGCTCAACAACTTAAGTGTGCTGCAACTAGTCGCGACAAGGTTTCTTGTCGGAAGCGGCACCGCCAGCAGGCTGCTGACGTCCCGCACTCAGCGCTCGCGGCTCGGGTGCCTGCGCCGACAAGTTCCCTAAAAGCGTAGGGTAAAAACATACAAAGGAAGGAATCTAGTAAAGGAAATAACATAGCAGTCGATACCAGAAATAAAGTTATATTACAAGATAACTTGTCGCAGCTCTAACAGACTGTTTTCATAACATGATTAGCAGCGACAAGGGAAAACAAGAAACGGGCGGCCTAATCTACGCGATCGCCCTCAACCCTCCTGATCTCGCTCACCTTGTCCACAATGGGTGCGACAAGGGCCTTGAGCGCTTCCCGATCGGCGTCCGGCGGCAAGGATTTGAGGACGTTGGTGAGGTTGAGGCCTGGGTTGCGGAAGGCCACCTTCATCAGCACCTTCTGGAGAGCTCCTGCGCAGATCCTGCGCGACTCGTCGGCCAGCTGCTTGGGGATCTTCTCTCGGAGTCGCTGGAGTGCCGTCGCCACGCCCTTGAAGAACAAGCTAAGCTTGGCGCTGGGCTGGAGATGCTCGTCGGAAGAATACCCGAAGTCCTCCATCCCCAGCTGCGCCAGCTCCCCGTCGATGACTGCGGCGATATTCACCAGACCCTCGGTCCAGTGCTCCACCGTCTCCCTAAATGAGTTCTGGGTGACGGCGATGCTCGCCAGCAGCGCCTCGTCGGCCTTAATCTTCTCCGACAAAGTCTTCTCCCGCTCCTTGGCGTCGTCCAGCGTCTGAGTCAGCGTGGCCAGCTTCAGCTCGAGATCCGCGTTGGAGTCCTTGGCGGCGCTGAGCTCCTTGCTCCTCTCAGCAAGAAGACCCTGCAGCTCACCAATGGGCGGCAGCATCCTTCTCGCGCTCATGCTTAAGCGCGGCAAGCTCCTCACTGCTCTTCTTGATGTTCGCCTCCAGCTGCGCCACCCTCGCCTCCAGCTCTTTCTTGGCGGCCTCTGCAGTTGCGGCAGCATCCCTTGCTTCTTTGAGAGCCCCGCCAAGTGTTTCCTCGCGCGCGACGAGCTCCTCTTCGTAGTTGTCAAGGTGGGCCTTCCGCTGCACCAACTCGCCTTCTCGCGCGGACTGCTTCTCGTCGGCAAGCCTTTGTTCCTCCTCAGCTTCGGCCTTCTCGAGAAGGAAGGCCGTGCGCTCCTCGGCGAGTCGCTCCCGCTCCTGTGCCAGGGCCCGGAGAGCTTCTTGATTGAGGCCCCGGAGCTCCTCCGCGCGCTTCTCCATATCCACTCCCGCCTTCGCGACAAGTGCTTCACGGGAAGCTAGCTTGGCTTGGCGGGCGCGATAGAGTGACAGCAGCTTCCGCAGCAGCTGCTCCTCCTCAGGCTCGCCACTGCTGCTGCTTGGCGCATCAACTAACAACAGCCCAGCAGTGGTGAGCAGCTCTTTATCGAAACTCTCCCCTTCGACCGGCGCCCTGGAGCTCAACGCCCAGGGGAGCTTGATGAAGATGCCGTCGCCGGCCTTCAAGTAGGCGTCGGGCTGGCGCTCTTCGGAGCCTGGCTCCGCGGCAGCGGCGGAGGGATCGGCGGTCGGCGCAGCGCCTGGCGCTCCTGCGGCCTCAGGGCCGTCAGTGCGATCGCCCGACCCCTCGCCAGCTTCCGCGGCGGCAGCCTTGGCGGCCTCTTTGCCGGCGGGCTCATCAGCACCGGCCCCTTCTTCGTTAACGGCAGCGTCGTCGTTGCTACCACGCGCGCCTTCCTCGCCGGCGTCCTCAGTCTCCATTGGCTCTGCAGCAGATGGATCTGAAGAACGAAGAAGGGAGAAAAATCAAGCAAATATTCAAAGAAGAAAATCAGAAGAAGAAGATCTTAAGGGAAGTTTTCAGGCAAAAAAGTTACCTGTACCAAGATCTGCAGTTGCGGTCTAGGCCGCCGCAGGGTCGTTGGTGCTGTCCCTTACCGGAGAGCTGCCCCTTGCCGGAGAGTTCTCCCTTGCCGGAGAATGCTCCCTTGCTGGGGGATCCTCCCTTGGCGACGTAGTTGAAGCAGATGGCGCTTCGGGAGCGGCTTCCGGGCCCTCCTGGTGAGGCTGTTCTGCTCCTACACAATCCAACGGTCAAGATATCAGCAAAGAAAAAAGCACTCATGCGCGCCTGATAGCAGGAAGCAAGCTATGAACTTACGCTAGGGGCTGCGCTGGGGGCTGCTTTGTGGAGTAGCTGCCGGGTCCGTCAAGGTAGTCTCAGACTCACCCCCTGCTGACACGGTGGGATCATCCTCGATGACAATCACCGGGGCCTTGGCTCTCTTCGCCGCTCTCTGAGCCAGCGTCCTGAAAAGGAATAGGTTAAGATTGAAGCAAGTCAGATACAAGGCCAAAATAACAAGATTGAAGAACTACAAGAACACCAAAGAAGCTTACTCTTCTTCCTCCTCGTCGGAGCTGAGCGCGGAGAGATCGAAGTCCGGCTCCCCTCCGGTGCGGCGAGGCGGAGGAGTAGGTTCCCTTGCCCGCTTGGCAGGGGCAGTGGCGGTGGACCAGGAAGATCCTGCTCCAGTTGCCGCCGCAGCGTGAGGCGCTCCCGCGGCAACGGTACTTGCCGCGGTAGAGCGTGTCGCGCGGCTCGGCGGCTGTTGACCCGTCTGCCGCCCCACCACGTCCGCGGCCCTGCGAAGACGCCTTCTTAGCGGGGCCGGGGGCTCCGCCTGCGGCAAGCTTTCTGAAGGCTCGGGCTCTTCTTCACCGGGCTCGCTCGGCTCGTCTTCAGGGCCGGCAAGATCTTCCTCGCCGGCAAAATCCTCGCGCTCGGCAAGGCTTGCCGCCTCGGCTGCCTCTGCCTCCTCCACGGTGAACCCGAACGCGCCCGCGGCAGCTGCTGCCGCAACCTCTTCCGCCCTAGTGGCGATGCGCTGCAGCTCCTCATCGGTGGTGTCATGGGTGAGGCTCTTCTGCTCGTCAGCGCGGACCGGCACTTCTTCCAAGTTGTCTAAGAACGCTTGCACGACGTCATCCGCAGGCTCTTGCCAAGTTGGAACGATTCCGTGTGAATCGCACAACGGCATCATGGCGCGGATCCGGTCAAGCGAAGAATTATTGCACAATGGAACTACGCCCCTCGGCAGCGTGAATGGGTGCTGGGGATCGCGTTTGAACAACTCCAGGAGCATTGCACTCCAGGACGGTGAAATTGTAGTTGAGGCCCGGCCGCAGCCTTATGATGTCTGCCGAGTTCTTGAATTCCTAGGCAGGCCTCCCCCTCTCCTGCAGGGGGCGATGCGGCGGCGGAGGAAATCTTCGCCGACAGCGCCTACAGTGAGCCCGGCAAGCCTGAGGCGAAGGATCCTAGTGATGGCGATCTTCAGCCTCTCGTCCTCCGGGGCCACGTTGCTCCAATCGTTGTCGTGCACTATGGGAGCTTGGCGCAGGGCAGTGAACGGCTGCGGGTTCTCCTCAACGATCCAACACCACTCCGCTCTCCACTCCTCCCACTTGCTACGGAGCTCACCCTCCAGATACGCCTCCTTCTTGCCGACTCTCGAGATCCAGGCGATCCCTCCGGCAAGCGGCTCTCCTCTCTCGACTCGAGGCATGAAGAAGTGGCGGAAAAGGGCTACGTTGGGGTGTACTCCGACAAAGTTTTCGCACAAATGTGCGAAAACTGCCATGGTCAGAACAGCGTTGGGGGTGAAATCAAGGAGGCGGAGCCCGTAGGTGTTCATTATGTCGCAGAAGAACTCCGAGAAGGGCGGGCAGAGCCCGCAATAGAAGAACAGCGCGAAGAATGGGTACCCGTTTGGAGCCAATTCTGATGCGGCGGCCGGGAGTACCCTCGTGCGCGGATGCGCTCGCGTCTCCGTCGACCGGAAGAGGTAGAAGTACTCCCTCAGCTCCTTCGCGCCGAGCTGGGGGGAGAAGATCGCCCACTCCTTCCGCAGCGCCGCGAGCCGCTGCGCCTCGGCCGACTTCACGCCCTTCCCCTTGTCGGCTTTTGGAGCCATGGCGGAGGTGGTGGGGG